>NC_136907.1:68595143-68658601 GCF_949606895.1 Notothenia rossii
GTCTGTCTGTCTGTCTGTCTGTCTGTCTGCCTGCCTGCCTGTCTGCCTGCCTGCCTGTCTGTCTGTCTGTCTGTCTGTCTGTCTGTCTGTCTGTCTGTCTGTCTGTCTGTCTGTCTGCCAGTCTATCTATCTATCTATCTATCTATCTATCTATCTATCTATCTATCTATCTATCTATCTATCTATCTATCTATCTATCTATCTATCTATCTATCTATCTATCCATCTATCTATCCATCTATCTATCTATCTATCTATCTACATGTATCTACCTATATTTTTTCTCTCTTTGTTAAAATCCAATGCACATTTATGGAGACAAAATGTTTAGATAATGATAACGTAATTAAAAACTAAACTTTAAAAGTGAACACAGTGCAGTGCCGAACCCTGCCAGGTTAGCCCCCTCCCCTCGCAAACAAGGACACGTTACATTTCACTGAATTACCCTCTCGGCTTCCTTACATTGAAAAGGGTCCAAAAAATAAACACAAACAGAGATCTACTCAACTTGCATCGTGCCAAACTTCAGTGAATCATAACTGACCAGGAATGGGATTTATCTGAAGTTGCTATAGGCCTACGGATCAAAATGAGACCAAACGTGTCAATGGATGTCAGTTTTTAGACCACGGTAAAAAGCAGAAATGTGGCCCGGCCCACATCAGATCATGGTGAGTTTCGTTTTAAGCCTAGCAGATTGTCGGATTTGCCGTCCGCTCCTGAAGCAGTTGTGGTTAACTTGCGGGCCCTAGCGGCCATGTACGAGGAGTAATTAATGATGTTATTAATATAAACAAAATCCCGCATAAACACAGGTTGTCTTTAGGAATACACATGAGTGTATTCCTTTATTCCTGTATTTTGGCCATGTTTATGAAAACATGGCCAAAATATAAGTCAAGTAAGATAAGCCACTTTCAGACACACAGTCAATCACAGATCTCATGAAGTCCATTCATGTGTATGCCTGACGGAGATAATAGACTAAAATATAGACAAACAATATAAGTTATCCTGCAGAGTGACGATACTTGGTCCAACTAGTTAGACCTCTAATAAGAAAACGCTGTTTCCTCATTCAAAAAAATTATGTTTAGCCTGTCAAAAAAAGTCAAAGTATTAGAAAAAGTCAGAAGGTAGCAATCTGATTAAATAATGTGAATTGAGATCATGAAGAGGGTCTACGGGTTTAAGACCCAAACAGAATATTTTGTATTCTTTAAACTTCTGGACTTAATATATTTGTAATAGTAGTGGAAGTTGGCATATAGAAATGTCTAGAAAAGTGTGTATATCTATCTAGTGTAATTTTTCCTAACTTTGTTAACACCCAATATGTAGATGGGGTTTGACATATCAGATGGGTGTTATATGGAAATTGACGTTGCAACCTGCAATTGAGTGAACTGTCTATCCATCTATCTTACCAGCATGACTTTATCCATGACATTAATGCCGTTTTTGTTCACTAAGCTGAAAGCAACTCGATTATATTTGTTTTTCAAATTTGCAGCACTAAAAAAAACAATATTCTACAAGATGTAACGAGGTTTTCGTGTTCAATATGCTGTTTAAACTTGTGAAATTAATATATTTGAAGGAGTCCACATTTGTCCCTGACATTTCTCACACAGCACAGTGCCGTCATGACTACCACACACTCATGTTCACAGTCGAGGGAATGGATTCCTCTCCACCCAGCAGCACCGTGTCTCTCAGTGTGCCCTGAAATAGGGTGTTGCAGGGGTGTCAGAGGATCACACCCCTGTCTGCCTCCCACCTGCTCCAAAACCCACCCGATACTCTCTCATAATGTAGCCACACACACTTTCTCACACACATGCATGCAGTACCCCTAGACAAAGGGCACAAAGCACAAAGGTGATGTAGTGACAGATGCTCCTGTCACATACTTAGCATATCTCCACCTCCGAAATAGTGCAATGCAGTCTGACTCTCTCACTCCACGGAAACCAACGCTCCTATTCATCACTCATTAATTTCCCGGACGGATAAAAGCAGCTCTTAAACCACAATCCTTCACCCAATATTTATCCAATCTGACCAAATATTATAATTAGTGCCTCTGCCTCTCCTCTCTCCTTCAGGCCAATATATTCCCCTCATCCTCCCTCCCTCTCTAACCTCTCAGTGCCAAGTTCACAGATAGAGAGAAAGTACTTCCTGTGAGAGGCCGGGCCGGCTGCCAGAGAGACTGATCCACCAATCTGACACGTTAATGAGATCCTGGCCCGTGGTACCGGAGTGTCAGGCCTCCTCTGCAGCAGCATCAGCCCTGCCGTGACCTGCAACACACACTCGCGCACACACGTGTCTATACTCATGTGTAATTCTTTCACACATGCACCCACACGCACCGAAATATAGGCATAAATGAATCCTAGTGAGTCTCTTTCCACACACACACACACACAGTTTGAGGGGGGGTTCAGCTCCTTAAATCTGTCTAATTAAAACACCAAATCCCTCTACTCCCCTCACCCACAAACCCAATCCTCACTTCCCAGCCACACACACGCACACAAACACACACACACACACACACACACACACACACACACACACACACACACACACACACACACACACACACTCGCACCCCACCCTCCTCCATCCCCTCTGCCACCACCCCCGATTCCGCGGGAGAAATGATTATTAGGAATTTAATGGGGGAACGTTTCCCATCCCACACCATCTGGGGCTTGGGAATGGCACAAAATTTGAGGATGCTTGCCGACGTGGCGGGAACCATTATTTTCATTTTTTCTTGACTGGTGCTACGATTTTCAGACATTGCAGTGGAAAATAAAGGCTCCTAATTACAATAAATTACCATGATTTTATTTCAAATATAAAATACATATACAGATTCATTTGTGTTTTGGGGTTATAGGTGATTGCAGAAAACTTTTCCCAACTTCTGAGGTGACTGTTGTCATTCTGAAACTTCTCCCTATAGAAACACAATGTTTGTTTTGCACTAATTATGACATTACATCTCAGATTGCAGATTCACCTCTGTACGATATATATCCTCCATTCCTGTCCTTCACCTCCCACACAGAGCCGGGCCATATGCTCCCTCTCTCTCTCTCTCTCTCTCTCTCCCTATACTTCTTTCTCCCCCTCTCTGCCTCGCTCTCTCTCAACGCAGCTTTAATGAGCTGCTTGAATGTAGGGGTACGTGTACACGTTTGACCCCGTGCTAAACTGCTGCACGCCGCTCTGTGGACCCTGTGGGCGTGAAACACCCCCTCCCCTCTCTCCCTCAACTCTCCTCCTCACCCTCGTCAGCCTCTCTGTGAGGCCCCAGGAGGGATTGAAATCCTCCTGTGCATTCACACACACACACACACACACACACACACACACACACACACACACACACAACACACACACACACACACACACACACACACACACACACACACACCGCCTGGTAGAAACAGCAGTAAGACTGACATGGTTAGAATGTTAGTGAATGGGATAAATAAGGCCTGGTCGTGACGGATGAGGGGCTAAAGAGATGATTTTAGGGCCCCCGAGGGACCTCCAGTAACCCGGACTTCCAGTTTAATGATGATATAGGGGAGAGAGGGATGAGTGAGGGAATGAAGATGGGAAGACAACACCTTTTCTCAATAATAAAATAAACCCTTAATGTTCCTTATTTGTGTTTGTTTTTTTCCACAAGTTGATCTGCCAGAAATACAATTCACTAAAAGCAGCACTGATATCTAAATCGACAAAATGCAAGCCTTAACACCATTTAAAATGATTTGAAGTTAAATACGCAGAAGAGGAAGATTACATTTTATGATATGTGTTGTTTTCTGGTTAGTGATTTCTAAAACGAATTTGTGAGAAGTTCCATTAGGCTCACTTTGTGCTGCCATTGGTTTTTTCAATGTTTGCTCATTTAGCTATCAAATTAAATTAGCTCAAACATTGGTAAGGATGTTATCTTAATGTCGTTTGCATCTTTAAAACAGATATGATGATGTGATTTAACGCTAGAGAACACTGTAAATGTCTCTACAGAAATGAAAGAGAACTTTTACCATTATTTGCAAACCGTTATGATTCTGAGTCATTAGTTCAACTTCATAATTGAATAAATGCTGGAATAGGTTCATTTCTTCCTCTTCCTCTTCCTCTAACTCTTCTTCTCCTTTCTCTTCTCCCCACATGTCACATACAGATCTGAAGGTCCTTTCTCAAACTGCGTTTCATGCAGTTCCTCCACTAATTCTCACATATCTGTCATCTCCTTAAAGTCACAGTTATCTAATTATCAAATGTCAAAAAGACAGTCAGGGTTCATTACAGAAAGGTGCTGAAAGCTGTTGAGGTGTTCATAGTCTTTGAGGTTAGTTTCTTGCAGGTGACTTTGATTTCAGTGGCATCTTAAGCTTCTGTACAATTATTGCTTTATATTAAACTGCATTTTTCTCCTATGTTATTTTAGATTTATTTTATGAATTAGGAATACATTAAGATTTGGATATATGTCGGTGCCTTATCCAAATGTTAAAATTATCCGCATCTGTCGTGTGAGTCGCTGGAGTTTCTCTTTGAACGTTTTCCATGATGGTAGTGTTGGTTAAATAAATGAGTTTAGCTGTTTTACCAGGTTTTATTAATGGAACGTTTAGCAGGAAACAGTAGTTGTGAAGTGAAAGTGAAACACAAGTAACCCAGTTGACTTGTTCTTTTTTCCACGTGGTATATAAAGAGTTGTGTTTATAACCTGCAAACGGTGCGTCTGTAACCACGAGTTACATACTACATTAAATATATGCGTGTATTTGTATTTAAACCCGAGAGTTTAGGATCATCTAAAGAGCAGGAGAGCGAAATCAAATAGATTTTTCAAAAATACTGCCGGAAAATAAACTTTTATATTTGCTTTTAGAGACGCGGGACAGATTTAACATAAATATCTCCAGGGATTACCAGAGGACTGCGATCTCTGGCTCACATCCAACACCTCGTGGGCACATTTTTCACAAATCAGCCATCTGATCAACTGAAATTAAATTAAATTATATCGACAAGCCAATTTCAGACAAAGCATTACAAAAAACACAGCGTAATATGTGCGTAACGTAGGCTATCAGAGATGTGTGTTTAATTCACTAAGAATGCCAATTTTAGATAAACTACATTTGTATCGTTTGAAAAAATAATTGATAACATTCCCTTTTACACTTTAAAACTCAACATATATTTAAATATATATATTATTCACATCGTATGTTGCTTTTGGCCTACACGCAAGGCCTTTACGCACTGTCACCTGAAACTGAAAAGGTTGCAATGTTATTAACATATTCAATTTCTCAAAATAAATAAAAAGAATTATGTCCGGGGCTTTTTTGATTTATTAATATCACATTTATTCAATCGTCATTTTCCTCCTGTCAATGGTTTTCACAGACAGTCAAGAAGCTGCACAGAAAGCCCCTCACAGCTTCTTAATTTTATTGAGACAAACACATCACAAAACATTAACACATTACTTCACGAATATTTCGATCCATAACGAGTTTTCAAGAGTGTGTGTGCTAAATAGAGAAATAAAAGTTCAGAATATATCCAATAATCATTCTTCATTCGGGTAAAGTTACAAAATCAATTTATGGGAGCACAGTCACCAACATTGTGCAGGAATACATGAAGTGCATCACTCTGTAAAAAGTTCACATCAAACTATCCAAAACTGTCATTTCGTTGCATATTGACGTCAGCATCTCTTTTTTTAAGGCATGTTTTTCAGATCCATATAGTTTGGAAACATCTTGTTAACCTCACACAAATTTATTTTACTTCCATCTGCAGTGAAATATACACCAATGCAACAGAAACAAACTTTAAATGTATGGAAATTCACATGTCAACTGTTGATTTTACAATATTGTTTTAATAATATATTATCCACATTCAAATTGAAGGACTTATAATAAATAAGCTTAAATAAATGAATACAATAATAATTTACATTCACCTCGATGCCACACTATTTACTCCAAATACAAATGCATTTAGTTTTTAACTTTTCCCCCCCAAAACTTCCTGTATTTATAGGACCAGTTCAGATGACATCCTCATCAGGTCTCCTAAACACGTGCACCAAACACTTTTTTTAATAATTTATTTTGTGTAGGTCCTAATTGTCATCATTTTAAATATATATTAGATAATGAGAAACGCCTTGTGAATGGAAATAGACATTTATCATTGTTTAAGCAAAGATTGCATTTGGCTGCCTTGCATAGCTCAATTGACCTTTATTGCTAACAGACTGAATCTCTGAACTCCAATCATGTTTCAGCAAACTTCCCTGATGAGGCGAAGCATTATTCAGATTCTTCTTCCCCGGTTGTTTATTTAGCTGATTTTATTTGCCACGAAAATTATTTTACTGACTGCTGGGAACCTTATTAAAAGGCAGAACATCGAATGAATTGTCACAATATTAGCTTTAAATAACCTGACTTACATCTGCAGTGCAGCCATTAACAAATACATAATACATTCTAACTGTAAAACAATGTACTTAACCCATTTCTTTACATTTGTGGTTGTCCATATGCAAAACAAATGGGGCAGTGAGCCTTTACATTTTAATGTTCGTTGATTGAACTAGAGATCTGCCTTCAGAATGAAATCGTTTAATTTCATTCCAAAGCAAAAGCCTCGTTGTATATTTTTTCTGCCTTATTGACACACGTTTTGTGAAGTAAATTATCATATCTAATTTGCAGATTTACATCATGGTTCAAAGCAAAAACAAGACTGAGTATTCAACATTAAATGACTTGATTAAATTGGCATTTTTGCAGTGCATCAGCGTGTCTGGAGTCCACTCTCGACATCTGCGGGGGAAATTGCATCGCTTCTGAAACTTGAACTTTGTCCAGCTGATTGATTAATTGTGGAAAGAGCCATTAACTTCCCCTTGTGCTTGGAATGACTGGCTGCGGACGTGCAAATCATAGGGGAAGCGGCCCTCTGGGGACACTCGGTACATGGAGTTGTGCGCAAGAGCCGTGCGTCCTGGCGCACTGCAGTAGCGCATTCCATAGTGGCTGCCTTTCCCGTAGTCTGGTGGATCGTCGTGTTTTAGGGAGAAAATCCCGTTAAAGTTCATCGGGGGGCTCATCTGCCCGTCGAAAGGCGGACTTCCGCCCTCCGGGGACGGGTTCTCGTAGTAGGGCTCGTACGCGCCGCTGTAGCTGTAGTGTCTGAACGGCTTGGCCCCTCCGTCCACGCTGCTGCCGCTGTGCCCGGGGGGCGTGTTCACGTCTGAGCCCGGGTACGGGTACACGGCATCGTATGGCGACCTGCCAGAGAACATGACCTCTCCGTTGTGGTCTGTGAGGAAATTTCTCGCGTTCAGCTGCAAACAACCGGCCACCAAGTTGGTCGTGGGCTGAGATAATCCTTTGCACAAAGTCTGCACGAAGGCGAGCAGGTCCGGTCTCTTCCCCGCGCTCAGGGTCTCTGACAGGGCCCAGATGTAGTTCTTAGCCAGTCTCAGGGTCTCGATCTTGGACAGTTTTTGAGTTTTTGAGTAGCACGGCACAACTTTGCGAAGGCTCTCCAACGCGTCGTTCAGGCCGTGCATCCTGCACCTCTCCCGGGTGTTCGCTTCGTGCCGCCGTACTTTGGTCCGTTCGAACTCCTTACCGGGCTTCTTTTTTCGCGGGCCTCGCTTTTTAGGGAGCCCGTTGTCATCCTGCTCGCTCTCCCTCTCCTCCTCCTCCTCTCGGTCGGACATGTCCTCCTCGGCCTCCCTCATGTCAGAGTTGGACCTGTCGTGCTCCTTCTCCAGGCTCTCAGGCAGGCTTTCACGGGAATAACTGGCACCGAACCGCGGCTCACGCATCAAATGAGGTTCCTCGAATGGCAATGTCAACATAATTCCTGTAAAATCAAAGCCAAAAAACATAAACGATGAGGATAGAGTATAACACAGAATCATTTTGAAGGTTGCCAGTTAATTACATAGGTCCTCCCAAGAGGAAGAGGAACAAATTGGCAAGCAAGGCCAATGTCACCTTTTCAAAGACACTCAACTTCATTGTAAAAAGGAACCTTGTTTAAAGGCTTTGTCACATATTTAGTGATAATACCTGATAAAAGCCACATTGTTTTTAAAGAGAAGCAAAAACAACACATCTTCATTAATACATAATATAACAATGTTATTACTAACCTCAGGTCAGTTTGCACCATGCATGTTCCCAAATATCTCCTCTGAATCTGCGCTGCAGCTTCTTCTCTTGCAAACCACAGATTATGAGAAAAGCAGAACTGTGCGCACTCCCTTCTCTCTGCCTGGCTGTGTGGAGCTCTCCCTCTTCTCTCTCTCTTTCCCTTCCCTCTCTCTTTGAGGAATGACACTCATGCCAACAGCGGGTACCCATGCCATCTGCCGCTGACGTCTTGTGGCAGGCGAGACCACGTGCTCACTGTCCCATGGGATCTCCATATCGTACCGATCATCTGGCAGCTCCGGTAATGGGCACCGGGAGGCCCGCGTTTACCGTCAAGAAACACAGACCGGAGAGGATAACAACTAATATCTGCATCTCTGCGTGTAAGAAAGATAAATTAATGTCGTATTTTGTGGGGGAAAAATTGAGATTGTTCGAGTTTGCAGGCATCTTCAACAGGTCAGATAAGAAAGAAGGAGATAGATAGATAGATAGATAGATAGATAGATAGATAGATAGATAGATAGATAGATAGATAGATAGATAGATAGATAGATAGATAGATAGATAGATAGATAGATAGATAGATAGATAGATAGATAGATAGATAGATAGATAGATAGATAGATAGATAGATAGATAGATAGATGGATAGATAGATAGATAGATAGATAGATAGATAGATAGATAGATAGATAGATAGATAGATAGATAGATAGATAGTAGATAGATGTTATTTAAAATAATAAATAAGCCCCTGCTATAAAAACTCAATGCTTCTTCTGAATAGTTGGAAATCTAAATCCCTTTCGTTGTCACACACATGTACACAGCCCTGTACAGACAGTAATACAGTATGTTATCTCTGCATTTAACCCATCCTATTAGAAATAGTTGTCAGCTATTAGAACATACAGTGCCTGGGAATCAGTGAGCTGATGCTTTGCTCAAGGGCACCTTGGCAGAGCCAGGACAACTGGCACCCCCTTCATACTGATATTCTGAACAATCTGTGCTGTTGTATTTGCTGTAAAGTGTCTCTACTGTAGGCTATTTTTATTATATGTACAGCACTTTGGCTCGACCAAAAATCGTTTATAAATGTGCTATATAAATAAAACTTGATTTTATTTTATTTATAGTACACTCCTTACTTGGTCCGTTCTGGCACTTGAACTCACCACCCTTCGGTTTCCAAGCCAAGTCCATAAAGCCCATGCATTTCTTCAAGAATTTGATTATCAAAACTATGTAAAAGATACAACAACATACACAGTTAATGCAAACATGCAGTATAACATCGGTGGGAAATCTGCCATAAAACTTAAAGGAAGATATTACATTAAATGTATTTCTGAGAAGTAGCTGAAAGAAAACAAAGATTGAATATTTACATTATACAGAGATATACTCCTGTCTGTTAACTCTAATTGTGTTCAGGGTCCTCTTAAGCAGCTCATAAACGACACCTTATTGGATTTAATTGTATGAGAATTATTAGATAGAATTAAAAAATAATGAAAAAGGCCTGTGACATTTTCCCAGAGTCCAGAGTTGATCTCAACCAACAATTCAAACCTATAAATATTCAGATTACAAGAGAAAAAATAATCACATCCTCACATTGGAGAATCTACATCCAGAGAACTTACTGTAGGGCATTCATGATTTAAAAAACCGTCTTGAACGATCAGCCGACTATCAGAATAATTGTGTTTTAGTTTTGCTAATTGATCGTCTAATCGATTAATTGTTACACTTCTTTCTTTCCTGCAGGCCCCTCACCTGCAGAGGATGGTGTGGCACCGGGGGGGCGAAACAGTGTTGGTACCTCAGGACCATACACATTAAGTACACCCCGTGGAAAAGGCCCATTGGCACACTGCCAAATCCACACAGGGGCACAGCTGGCACTCGATATGGGTATATGCACTCCTCAGTTATGTGGAACACACACACAAGCGCGCACACAATGTATTCCTGTGAATGACCTTGTTGCAAGGAGAATCAATTACAGCAGCTTATCAATCTCTCTGTATTGGACATCGATCAGCAGGACAATGATGACACCTTAGTGTGAGGTCAGAGTGTAAAGGGACCACAGGAAGGGAAAGATAGGACAGCATACACACACTGGTGACTTTACATACCTGAGACAGAGCACCACACATGTATTCACACTAATAAAGGCAAGTGTGTGTGAGTGAGCATTTGCAAAGATACTGTACGCACCCCCCAAAAAATAAAATCCTTTCATCACGGCCTCCCCCCAAAAAATGCCTCAGCTGGCCTGCTGATCGTCCTGGTCCAACACACACACACACACACACACACACACACACACACACACACACACACACACACACACACACACACACACACACACACACACACACACACACACACACACACACACACACACACACACACACACACACACACACACACACACACACACACACACACACACACACACACACACACACACACACCCTAGCATCTGATGAGTCAAACTCCCCATCTCAGACTAATCAGTTGACTGCACTAATTGCAAATGCAAATATGCAAATTTATATTAATTAATTACTCCACTAATTAGTTCTCTTGTCTTTTCAGGTAATAAATCATGGTGTGGTTGAGAGGGAAAGAGAGGGACATGGCAGTGATCTTTTGTCTGCAAGAAATCCTTTTTTACAGGTCCGAATCTGATGTTTTAAATATGTATTTTTATCAAAAAACTGACTTTGACCGAGACTTCCTAACTTTTTTTATCCTAAATTATAGTTAATTACTTCAATTGATATGTTAAGTGTCGTATTTCCAGAGAGGAAGCTTGGTCATTTCAGAGGTATATGATATAGCAGAGGTTGGTAAATCAGGGTATCTCGCTGACAGTTCTTTGCTGTCAGCTCTTTTAATTATCACATTATCAGCTTTTATAGGCACGGTGCGTGGTGCCGAGCTGCAAATGAAGGCGCCACTGATCGCACGCTGAGTCGCAAGCGTTTCTCAATCAATGTCTCTAGCTGATGACAGCGAGGTGGAGTGGTTGAGGGTGTAGTAATGGTGATGGTGTGGTGATACAAACGTGATTCTGTCCGGGATCTAATTCACTGCATCACTATTTATAGATAATTTCTTAATTGAAGCAGAAGAAAATGAACCCCAAAGGCAAAGCATGTCTTTTTTTTAAAATCCTGACACTTACTCCATAATGAGCCTTCTGCTGTCAATGTTCAGTTCCTCAACAATTTAACAACTCTCCCTATTTAGTTTGCATTGCTTTATGTTGAGGTGCGTGTTCACTTCACTGAAGCCAAATAGGGATTTAATTTACTGGTCCCTAATAGGAGTGCAACTAATTTATTTTGAGTACTTGATTATACCTAAAACCCGCATGACTGCCTCTGTTCCTGCTGTTAAATTTAAAACGCTCAGACACTATAAACCTGTTGTTGCAGGATTAATATCTTATAAAAAGCTCATAACCTTAATGTGTTAATGGAAAACGGCATTATTCTTCCTTCAATTAAATGGCTGTTGCACATTAGTTGTATGTATGGAAGACAGAGTTGTATAAAGCGTACCAGGTGACGTAGTGTTGCAAATTAACTAAACTAAATGTAGTTGAATTAGTTAATGTCTCTGACTGGGATGGTTTTACATGCAAGAAAAGAAAAACAGAACAAACAATATTTGGTTCAAATGCACTTACAGTTATTTACATTTGTTTAAATCTACATACAAAGAAAAAAAAAAGTAAATAGTTGATCATGGTTCCTTTTTGTAAACATTTCAACATTGACTTGAGAGTAATAAACTTTAACCAGGTCCTACAGTTCCAAAAGTTACTTAGGGAACATTGGATTTGAAAAAAAAAAGATCTGCAGTGTTCAGAGTTTTCTATACAGAATAATATGATGGAGACATGACCTTTACACAACATATAGTGCATGTTTAAGAGCCGACAACATTTGGTCAGAAATAAAAAATGGGAAATTACATTACAGTCAATTGGCAGGGGATTGCATTCATCTCAAAAGGAACAACAGCTAAATGTCCAGGATGTCGATGTCCTGTCACTATTTTAATATGACATTGACATGATTCAGAATTAAAACACTCTAAGTGGACATGTTTCCTCTCGGTTTCAGGAGTGAAGCACATCCCCCCCCCCCCCCCCCCCCCCCCCAGCCAGCGGGTGGATGTGCAGAGGAGGGCTGAGGATTGTGGGACTGATTACCAGAGGCCAGGTCCTGGACTGGTGTCCTCCAGCTGTGCTGTTCTACCCAATTAGAAACTCCATATGCTGCCCCACTCAGCTGCCTACAGTGGCCACACCTCCACCCACACAGGTGGGAGCGTGGTGTGTTTGTGTGTGTGTTGTCTACACAAACAACACAACAGTCCGCTCACAAGGTAAGAAGCAACGTTTCTCCTGTGCCCAATATTGTATCCAATTTTTTTAGCATACGGATATATAATCAACTCACAGATCTAATTTAATTTGGTGTGATGGCCCATAGTAATTTCTTAATCCCAACCCGTCTCTTTACACCCAAACAAAGTAAGCGACTGTCACTGCTCCTTTGATAGGTAACACAGGTATTTAGGTGGGCGGCATAGAAGTGCTAATAGTATTAAAATATGGGGATATGAATAATGGATATGTTTTTGAAGATGTATAATGTAAAGATGTTAGTCCCATTTTCAGACAGAGATGGGATGCAGACGTGAAATGTTGCTGCAGGCGCCCGTTTCTTTTTCAAAGCACAATCTGTTCGCACACGTTCAAAGTGGCTGTGACAATCTGTTGTGGTAGAAAGCGACACTTCCATACCCAGAAAGTGATAGGATAAATGAAAATGTGTCAGATATCTTATACAAGTAAAACTCACATTTCATATTGAAATGTCTGATAAACTCCGGAGCTCTTTTCTGACCGTGACTTACAGACTGATGTCAAGAAATGTCAATAAGGGACTCACTAAAGACACATTATTTATATGTTATTACACAAGGGGCATGTTGTTGGTAAAACTCTCTTAGTTCAGAAACAAGAAGCGAATGAAAACAGGTTTTTAAAAGTGTTTTGCTCATGTATTTGATTCTTTTCACTGTTACGCTAGAAACAGATCTTGCTTTTCCCCCCGAGCACGAAGCCAGGATGATTGACAGGGCTGCAATGTCGTTTTCTCACCTAATCGACACTCTAAGTGTTGATATGAAATATTTTTCTTCATCAACCGTCCTCAACTCCCGTTGCCTTGATTCATTTGAAACTGCTTCGTACTCTTAACAGTGTGGCAAAGGAAGAGTTTCCAGTGTTCAGTGCAAATGAAGTTGAAACTAAGTAAATGTATTTCGTGTTAGCGGGGAAAAAAGTGATTTTATAGCTGACAATAATACCATTGTGTCACATGCTGCCAGTCCACCACAATGATAACAAACATAAGTACTGTTTGAAATGCCACTTTCATTCCACATATATTCACCCCTGGCTGCACAGAATACCTCCACCTTGAACTCCACTCGATTAAACCCCATTGTAATGTAGCTGCAGATATCTCAACATGACATCACGCCATCTGTGTTTAAACAGTTTTAGCGAGAACGAGTGTTAAATTAGGTTGGAGGTTTATTTAAAAGGACAAAGCTGAATGATGGAAAACAGATTTCAAATAGGATCAACACAAAGACAGAAAACAAGTCAAATCAATGATAAATGAGATTTTAAAGTTCTTGTTGTTAGTACCACAAATCAGCAGCTGATGAGAGGAGATCTTTTGGTTGATTTCTTGTGATTATGGTCAAGGTAGCAAAAGGTAGGAGAAGTATTGAGATCATTTGGTAAAGAAAACAGTATAACGATGTAAACATATTATTAATAATACACTTTATAGCACCTTTCATGCTTGACGCAGTGCTTTACAGAGTATGACAGAAAATGACAATAACAAATGAGGAACATAATTAAAAACAAGGTATAAACAAACAGTAAGAGTTATATCACTGAACCATAAAACAATAAAACATGAACAGTGATACTACTCAAAAATTCCAATTGCCCCAAATGATAAGCCAAATAAAAAAGATAGGTCTTTAATTTACGTTGCTGTTCTAAAATGAAATGATCAAACTGAGCAAACAATGCACTTTAACTGCGGCTGATTTGCATTCTGGTCGATGAAATCTATAAAGAATGAAATAAAGACAAGCGGACGCCCTCTGCTCGCTTGAATGTCTCCCCATCCAGTTTTACATCACTCAGTTGGTTTGATTTAATCAGTCGATAATGTGCCTTTTATATTAAATCCGAAAAGTCTTGAGGGACAACTTGAATCTAAGGTAATCCCCCCAAAAAGTGTCGGGCGAGGCTAGTCGGGAATTGTCTTAACATCCACTTAATTTCCATAAACCTTACTTTGTTTAACCAAAACAGGAAAAGGGGTGTTTATACTTTTCATATTAGCAAACAAGCCTAGGACGATATACATCACAGTCGTCATGAATATATGTAGTATAAAGTAATAGTCAAGTTTAGTGACTCAAATCTACACTGCAGTAGTAAATGTACTTCCACCGCTGAGAGTTAATGCTTAAACACACCCAGTAACAACCTCTCATTATTCAAAATCAACTCGTCAAATATTTGTAGTAGAAATATTTCTGTGTTTCTATCAGTGCCATGTTGTACTGGAGAGATTCCCACTTCCACAGCAGATCTTTGTCTGCAGACATCAGGGAGTGAAATGCCCTCGGTAGCTCCCATCATCTGCTGAGTGTCTCAATGCTGTGACGGGGGTCTGCCCTGCCCCCTGTGCCCACCTGAGGGGGGGGGGGGGGGGGGGGGGGGGGTACAGTTGGCAGCCTCGGCCCCCTCACCTGTCAGGCTTCCAGAGAAGGATCCTCTCAGCTGCCAGCAGAAATCGCTACTTCCTGTTCGGGGTTTGCCCCCCCCCCCCCCCCAGTCAAGATGAGGGACGCTGGGCTCTTTAAGAGTTGGGCCAATTCCCAGACTCACCAGCAGCTCGTGCCACAGGGCCTTTGATTCTGGGCTCTCCATCAGTCACTCTAAATAGAGCTCTGTGCTTTTTCCAGTCGATAGACGGGGTTCAATTTTTATTAAACAGCTTGATATGCGAGGTCTACTTTACATGCTGCGTGATGAGGCCGTGTGTAGTGAAGTGGTGTGAACATGCTGTCCGTTCTGGTTGGGTCACAGGATGGCTTCCCAAAGGCCAGTGCACTGTAGCCTTGTTGTGATATCTTTAGATTTTATTTACAGTATATATTTTCTGAATGTTTGGCAGCATTTTTGTATTTATACATTTTTATTAAGTTGATAATAATGCCAACTATTTTTTTAAGTTCCAACACTTACTGTACATGTGAGGATTTGCTGCTTTTCTTTGTCTTATTTGACGATAAATGAGGTGATATTTGGGTGTTTGTTGGACAAAACAAGCCATTTTCAGACTTCAAATTAAGCTATGAGAAATTCAACTAAAAACTTTAGATATCTTTAGAAGAAACCGATCGATTAATAGAGAAAATGATTAGCTGATTACTCAATCATGAAAATAATCTTTTATTTATTATAATCTTAGTTTCCTGGTTATATCTTCCCCTGTGTGTGATAGGAGGACAATACCTGAGGTTTCTTGAGTGTTTTCGATGCCTTCACATTTGAATGCCTGCATATGTTTTACATGTATGTGCAGTCGAGCTCATCCTTCCCGCAGGTGAGGCTGTTTTCCTTTTGATGAAGGAAAAGCAAACTTATTAGCAGGTCCAGGTAACATCAGAGCAGCAGTTCCCGCCAGTGGCCATGTGATTAAATCAGACAGCGAGTCTAAGGGAGCCGGGTAATGAAGGGACAGTCTGGATGCCTTCACACCCCTCCCTCCTCCTCCTCCTCCTCCTCCTCCTCCTCCTCCTCCTCCTCCTCCTCCTCCTCCTCCTCCTCCTCTTCCTCCACCAATTCGTACTGGCGCTCAGCCAGAGCCTGGGACAGGAGGTGGGGTGGAGCACAAATACCAACACTCACATTATTGACAAACTGCATTTGCATGTATGAGAGCAATTGAGGACCAATAGATACATGTTGTCTGTTTAATGCATGTTAATACACAAAGTCTTGATTATATAAATCCACAAGAACACACACAAAGAAAGAGATTTGATGTATCTGTAAATTGGCTTTCACCAAATCACAGTTCTGCCACCACATGACACACAGTCGTGTTTATCCAACCACCCTTGACTGGAGCTAATACCAGGAAAAAAAGAAACTAATTTGCACATTTCACTTCCCAGCAGATTGACTATTTAAAAGAATAATGACCAAAAACAAAAGCTTTGTAAATCAGCTAGCCAAAAAAAAAATATAGCAACCACAAATCTTACTTTGCAGCATCACCATATTCCTCAATCGTGCCAAAAATAAGCATTAAAAGCTCTTTAAAATACGGTTGATGGCTTTTGGTTACAGGCAGTCTCCATTTTCCTGCCTGGCAATGGTCTTTTATGGCGAGGGACCTAATACAAGATTTCTGTTCTAGTGCAAACACAGTGGCCATGGGCACCAAGGAACAGCTGCCGTATAATTGAATTAACATTCGCCTTCTGCTGCGGCACTCTGAGAACTCCAACACATCCCTCCACCAGCTCCATCAACCTGCCCATGAATATGCATGCTGCTTGTGATAAATATGCGTTGGGTGTGTAATGTTTGTGGAGCTGCCTATATGGTGGATAAAGAGCTATATACTGACTGTCTTGGGAGTGTGACACGGTATACATCAAGTCACTGGATCATTTTTAGTGCTGCGGGCCTCTGAGGGAGAGGTGGAGCTGCTGGAGCTTCAGAGGGATTTCAAGTCTAACAGAGACATCTAGTGGACAACTGCTTGTCTAACAAATGTTCAGTTATGGGGTTTAATACATATGAGTTTTGATTCTAGTAAGTTAGCTATATTCACTTGTCTTCACTTTCATTATTTGCATGTTTTTCTTTAAACAAGTGCTCGTCAAATATCTAAAGGCTTGAATTCTTCCTGTCGACACACCACTAGCTTTTTTTTCTATTATAAAACTAAGGGTCATGTTCTCATATTTAAAAATATAATGATGTAATCTTACGCCTTTGACAAGAACTCATATAAAGTCATTTATAAATATATAACTCTGTTTTGTAAGGTGCTATATTCATAAAATAATATTTTATTAATATATATTGTATATTATCATTCCAATATTTCAGGAATGCATTAAGCACATTTCATATCTGATTCAGGGATGAAAGGGTAGTAGATGTTAACACTCTTTGTTACTTATTGTAGTACATGTTGTACAAGTGTAGAGAGTAATACGATCAAAATAGATTGTAAGTAGATGTTATTTTGTTACATTTTGAAATATGAGACGGCAGTAATTTACAACTGCCTCAGTGTAGCACTTTGGATATTTTGTTTCTACCACACATCAGAAAGCATAGAACAACATGGCATTAAGTGAGTGCATCAGTTGTCTGTCTACAGTGTGCATGAAGCCCTTTTCCCAGGAGAAATGTTAGAGTGTCGCAGTAGAAACAGGTGTAGGTAATCAAATTAACGATGGCTGATTTATCCATTTAGCGTCCTGGGTTCAGGGTGCTGTTGTTGTGCGAGGGCTCACTGTCTCTCTCTCTGGGACAGTGTTATTAGAAACACCTGAGCCTTCCTACCATGACGAGTCCAAAATGTCTGCTGTGAGAGAAGGCCCATGCTGTGTGAAATGGTGCAGGATATTTAGGGGAAAACAAGGGACTAAAGCCCGCACTGAATGGTATTGTCTGAATGACTTTGTGAGCAAACAACCACACACTATTCAAATAGATTCAGCAGAGGCAGATTTAGTCTGACTGTTAGCGTTAGAGTGGGGGTCAAGCTTCAAACGGAGAGAAACCTACGAATGCAGAAATGGTTGTCGTTTAATCAACTCTTCAACCGATTAAATTCAAATGAACTGCCAATTATTCTAATAATGGATTCATTGTGTTTATCAAGCTGAACATGTCTAATATTTCCTGGTTCCAGCTGCTTACATGTGTTTGTCATTATACATTAAATAAACAGCAATTTGGGGACATCACCTTGAGCTGTTGGAAATTGTGGTTGTAATAATAATAATAATAATAATAATAATAATAGTAATAATCCTATAAGCAAAATGAGAAATGTCCCATCCTTCATAGTGACTGTCAAATGTCCTTTCAGGATGGGGGAGGGAATACAATGCAGTTTATGTGAAGTTAATGGGACTTCAGCAGTCTTGTTGTTGCACCAAATTCCCAGACTTTAGCAGGATAAGAATCCTCAAAACTAGTTCAAAAAACGTTTTAAATACTTGGAGATCAAATCTCAGTGCTTCAATAATAATGAAATACCTCTTCAATGTTGAATAAATGCCTCTTTGATAATAAGTGTGTTCATGAGTTTTGATCAAAACAAAGCCTTAAATAATAAAGCCTGCAATCATAAGTCATTCATAGGCAACCCATAACCTCTTGCATAACTAGCACTGAGATCTGCCCTGACACAGTAACCCATTGAAAGGATGTTCTTTCACTCCAGCAACATTTCAGATTCTCAATCAGAAAGCTTAAGACCAGAGTTACTAGCTGAAATGATGTCTGGAATAAGTGAAGACAGGAAGGTGTGGAATTCTCTACCTCTCTTATGCTTTAAATAAAGAGCATTGCCACACTCTGATTGGTCAGGAGAGGAAACGCACCATGCTGCTCTCACTTTTGAATCAGGAGTATAGAATGACCCCTCAATCAGCTCAGGCAACTGGACAACTCCAGCTAAAGAAATAGGGGAGAAGAGGATACAAACTGTTTGAGGGACTGCTGCTAAAGTCTACTTAGACAAATCAAAAAGAATGTATTCTGAGTACGAATTCACTTTGTGTTTATCCCTTCAGATCAACGGGAAACACTGTCTGTAGAAACTCCAGCACATTAGGAGGAGATCTCTTAGGAGTCAGTATGAACTGGACTAATTATTACAGCAATACGAATCAGGGTTCATACTGTACACTTTTTCACCAATGATTTTCAATGACTTTTCCATGACTTCTCCAGGACCTTTACCTCATTTTCCATGACCAAAAAAAATGACTCTTTCTCAGCGGCCTCACTGAAAATAGTTTCTTTTAACATGGAACAGGAAAATAAGGTCTGGAACATGTTGGTCCTATCTAAAGCAAATCAAATAGGCTTACTAGCTTCTACACGCTAAAGCAACTCAAATCTCTCACCAGCAAAACACCTCGTCAGTTAAATGCCATTCTACGTTTCATTACTATACCATACAGTATTTATTATCATTATAGTATTACTATATCGGCGATTAGATAAAATATAAATTATATTTGATGCAACTTTAGTTACATTTCCATGAGTTTTACAAAACTTTGGGAAAAATGTTGCTTTCCAAAACTTTTCCAGGGCCTGGAATTAGCATTTTGAATTTCCATGACTTTTCCAGGTTTTTAATGACCGTAAGAACCCTGACAAATCCAGTTTCAATGCTATGGCCTCATGGGTAGGATAGTTTAGGATACTGATGGAACCTCATTTTCAACTATTTTCAGACATTTTAGAGACAATTTATGGATGAATCAAAAGAATGACGCACCCCTAGATTCTGCACTTCCCAAAAGAAAACGCTGAAACTCAACAGATTGATGTTTTATGTGTAAAATCAGCAGCATGCCTCTTTAAATGTCATTTAAAGACTGTATAGATTCTACGTTGTAAAGAAATAAAGACAGGCGGACAGGATCTGAGCCCTTTGAATCCAGATTTATTGATACAGCTGTGCAGTCAGAGCATGGTGGCACACACGGCCGCCTGGCCGGCGTGGGACAGTGACACACACATGCACGCGCACACACGCACGCACACGCACACGCACGCACACACACACACACACACACACACACACACACACACACACACACACACACACACACACACACACACACACACACACACACACACACACACACACACACACACACACACACACACACACACACACACACACACACACACACACACACACACACACACACACACACACACACACACACACACACACACACACACAGTCTTCATGGATGTAGTGGAGGGTTTAACCTAAGGTGGTTTTCTTCTGTTAGCCAGTTTGACTACTCACCTTAATGCTTTTGTATTAACATAACTTTTTATATTTAAACTTTATAATACGTCTACTTTTGATTTATATATGAAATCAAATTCTGTGGCATAAGCCTAATATGGTATATACAATATATGAGAATGAGATCTTTAAAGGGGGAAAAAAGTGCTGATATTTTCTTTTTTTATGTTTTTGGCGGTGAGTTGTTTACCAGCTTTAAACAGTCCACTGCGTCACTTTCTGTCTCTCATTCAATCCTTCATCTAGACACACACTCTCGTTCGTGAATGTACACACACACACACACACGCGCACACACACGCACACGCACACACACGCACACGCACACGCACACACACACACACACACACACACACACACACACACACACACACACACACACACACACATTCAAACTCTCATCGATAGAGCAGGTCACAGTGAGGAGATCAGAAATGCACATTAAGTATTTTTCGGCAGGTTCTCACACACGCTTTAGATCCATCTAACCTCAGTCACTAGAACAGTTTGAGATCCATCATTATAGAGTGATTCAGACTAACTAAACAAGGACACAAAGCATTAAACACACAACAAACAATCTGTTCCGTAGTAACAATTACAAAACACCGTGTTCAGAAGTCTTCACAGGTCATAAATACAGCTATGTTTGTGATTATGGTTGTATAAACTCTTGTTAAATACAGTAGCAGGTGAAAGACTGAGCAAACTACAGACTGTACATGTGTTGGTCCCTCGGTACAGAAAATATATTCTGCTTCACCGAGTATCAGGCAGGCTATTGGAGCACACGATGCGTTTGTTCTATTTATAAATCTATTTTTTTATATGATTGTTACATTTTAAATTGACAGTTTTCAGCCAATTACATTTTTCTGACTTCAGAGCTGGTGGCATTAAACATATCCAACAGACACACACTAAAACGAGACACCAGAGGAGACACAACTTGGAAAAATGTCATTACATGTTGAAGACGTTATTTTGGACAATCCAGCGAACAGTACAGTAAAAGTAAAATAAAAGATATACAGCTATAAAATAGATGTTTTCTACATGAAGAAAGAGCAAAATATACCACCATAAATACTTCTGAAAAACATCAAACGAGACACTTTTCAACAAAATAGAAGTCTTTACTCAAGACTGGAGTAATTGTAGGAAGATATGAATTGTTTTCTTTGACTGTACCTGGATCAGCACAGATTCAAATGACATCACACAGTGAATTGTCCTACAGGTGGAGAGAACATGTATATAGGCACACATTCAGCCAGCTGGCAGCTAACCACTGACTGTGTTCTTTAGGTCAAAGTTGCATTATGTGATAAACTGATTTTTATCCATACCAAAGTTCCTGGCATAATATCAGAATGAGTGTGTTTTAAAACAAATAGGCTACAAAATAAATCCTACATTTGTATATAAATGTTTAGGTGTGGAGTAGTTTAACCCCCATACAGTATAAACTATTTGTTTTAGTAAATGTACCAGTATTATTCTTTTATTGTTCTCCCATTGTGTTATGTTATATTGTAGTTATTGCCTGTACAGCACTTTGGTCAACTGAAGGTTGTTTTAAATGTGCTATATAAATAAATAAGGATTGAGATTGAGTATGCAAGTACAGTATACTTTAAAATAATAATAATAATAATAATAAATGATAATAGTAATAATAACATCAAAAAAAGTGCCCTTATTTGATCTTGGCACAATAACAAACATTTTGGGGATTTTCCCAAAATCATAAAAACATAAGGAGAACAAAATAATGACAGTTCACAGTTTATAGGGGAAATCATATCAATCATTATGCAACTGCCAAAATTGTATTTTTTCCTTCCAATTACACATATTAAGTATATAGTAAAAGCTTAACCAGCATTGCGGAGGTTCAATATGTTACATATGCACAGTAAGCAATATTTGCATCTCCTATACACAACATTACAAGCCTTCAAAACCAGGCAGAGGACCAAGAAGCAGAAACAGTTTGGACTCGTAGCCTCGGACGCATCACAGAAGCACGACGGATTCAACTGGCTGACAGGAGAGCGAGCACGCCGTAACTACGTGGAGAAAAACATCACACCAGCACCTCGTAGGCCGAGCTGCTGTAACATAACTGCAAAATAAAATACATACATGTTCTAATCCTGCAGCCATGTTGACTCTTTGCTACAGCTTGAGTACATATAAGAAGGCATCGAGAAGTCTTTTGACGAAGAAATGACACACAGTGTGAGGATAACTAGTGCATGACTCATGTGGGACACAAGAGAAGCAGAACAACTTTACAAAAAGAACAAGTAAAGGATTTTCATATAATACAAAAAAAAACCGATGTGTGATATGTTTGAAACGTAAAAGTTGCATTCTAATTTTTGGACATTTCTCACTGCAATATCTTACACTAAATCCAAAACAAACAAAAACATCTGTTGGTGGATTGTGGAATCGTATTCATACATGTACACACGTTGAATATTTACAGTAAAGAGGACAGAGACACAATATAAACATGGCTGGAGGAAACACATTTCACCATGTCTGATAGCCATAAGGAAATGAAACGTATTAAGGGACACACAATGTGCGATTGAAATGTGTTTGTTTAAACAGCAAGCACAGGAACAAGTCAGGGTTCTACATAGAGAGGGTGAGTTAAAGGAGTACTTTCTAGTAAAATAGTAGTGCTTTAAACCTGGGAATTACTCTACACATAAGCATGCTGTACATCCTGTGTAGCAGCTTCAAAAGTCCCTTTATTCTGCATTTCCCATAAATCTGCACCTTTAAATAAGTACCAAAATAAATAAGTGTGATCGTCCCTTTGTCCTTAAATAAACTTTTTTTTTCCTACACAGTTCTTTAAGTGTTCAAATATAATAGTGAGTGTAGACAGCGATACATAACAGCGGTGGGACAATGGCTACATGTCTGTGGCTGAGTTAGAAACACAACCCAAAGCAAGGTCAAAGATTGGCAAACAAAAGATAAGCCCATAATCGTGTCGCCGTAATAAGGTCCTTAGATCTTCTTCTGTTTCGTCTTCATCAGTAAGCAGGAAGGTAGGATTAATGCACGTGGGTAGAGCTCTGCCAACAGGAGCCTTGCAGTAAAATAAGAAAACAGTTGCTCACAGAGAGAAACGGAAGTGAAGGTGTCAGTTTCTTGGTGGCCTGTAGAGGGCGATGCAGCCCAAATAATGGACTTCCCTCTGGTCTGAGAGTGAGTCCTCTCAAACAGGTCAGTAGCTTTAGGGCGACAGCCCCAGAGAGGCAGCTCAGTCCATCGTAACCTCTGCTTTAGAAACACAGACATGGAGTAAAAAAGAGAGATTATAATGTTACAAACTGTTCTGAATTTCAGCAGGATGGTTCTATTTTCAAAAAAGTCAGTTCCTGAGTTTCTCATGATTAATAAATTGTCTCGGATGTGTTCAAAATATTGTTTGACTGCAGCTAGAAACTGTCTTAAAGTCAACATTTAAAGACATGACAGCTGACACTTTTATCCAAAGCAAATTACAATAGGTACAATAAACCATAGCGATACAAACTCAGAACAACTGTATTAGGTCCTCAAACATTTCTCCTAAAGCAGAGAACTATTCTAAAGTACATATATGATCTCTTTATAGCCTAAAGAAGAATTAGGGAGATTACATTAAAACAACAGTTCAAAACTAATTTCACAAGGTCATACATTAACCTAGTTTCTTGTTTATTAGTTGCAGTATTTTTGCTCTAAGATTGTTTCAATAAACTCCATATTATTCTTATTCTTGCAGGACTGTTGCATTAGACTGTATTAGTTCTACATGTAGCTGGCTCTACCTTACCAAATGGCATCTCTGTGTGGACACTTGAGTTCATGTGTTTTTTGTCAGAAGCCGTGGGCTGCAGGAATGAACTCACCAGCGTCTCCTTTGTTCTTGTTTTCTTCCCCCACTGGAGACTCAGTCCCTTCAGACAACTCTCCTGAAGAGTGAGAAGAGTCGTGTTATTCCTCACACTGACTCACATTCAGTGGCGGCAAACATTTACTCTTTCCAAACAACAAAATGAAATCCTCAAAGCATCCTCTCTACTTCAAAAAGTTTGTGAAAACCCCCTGCCTGACCTGCCAGTCAGCCATTATGCATCCATGGTGTGCAGCTAAACACTGCTCAAACCCACAGAACTGTGTTTTAAAGTCTAGTGGACTTATTCTAGCATTGGATAAAAACATGAAGAAACTACTTATCATTCACATAATACAAATACAAATAATAATAGACTTGACTTATAAAGCACCTTTAGTTATAAAGTGCTTTCACATTCAAATAAACAGAGAGCGAGTGAAATAAACAGCATCTCAACATTACACATAGAGTAAAACACATAGAAAATAATACAACTAAAATAAAAAGATTAAGAATAAATGAAAAATTAAAAGCCATTTTCTTTAGCTTGACAAATGGTGTATAACATAAATAAACACATCTCCTACACTTTGCTATAACCCCTTTATATAAGAGTCAGTCACACAGGATTATATGTTTCACTGTAGATCTTTTACTTTCATTGCAACATGCTGACTGTTCCTATGGATCATTTAGGACTTATACATCTCCATCTGTCACATCGTGCTCTGGGATTTAACAGTGAAAGGGCCGCACCGTTCTGCAGGGGGGGGTTCTTGAGTGAGGGGCTCTCCGGCTGCGCTTCCTGCTCCAGTTCCTCCGTGTTACCATCTGGTGTTTGGCTGACCTCTGCTGACCCCGGCTCCTCCCCCTCCGGTTGGTCCTCCGTTGGTTCAGGCTGTTCTGGTTCTGTCTGGACCTCCCGGGGCTCCATGGCTTCTTCCTGCTGGGCCTGCTCCTCCAGATCCCTTTTAGCTCTCTCCTCCGCCTCTGAGGTCACATGGGGGGTGGGGGGCATGTTAGCATATGAGTCTGCATTCACTAATCTAACTTAAAGGTCCCCTTTTATACTGTTTTTCATCAATGTATTATAGCTCTCAGATATATACAGAACGTGTCTCGGAAGTGTTTGGCTTGAAACACCAAACAGGTCATTGTAGCATTACCCATAATCCCCTCTGTTTCAGCCCTGTTTCAAAAGTGCTGATTCTGTGTCTGTTACTTTAGATGAAAATAAGGAGCCCCTCCCCACGCCCCTCTGAGAGAGATTTGGTTAAAAAGACCACAATGGTGCTCTAGGAGGAAATTCAGGTGATAAGGTGAGGGGGGGGGGGGGGTGTTACCTTGTTACCTTGGCTGGTGATTGGCTAATGGTTACACAAGCCAAGAAAATCGATATGACATCATCAAGTGGCCAAAATCTGATCAGCTCATTTTCAGACAGGTTTCTATATACAGTAAATGGATCAGGACAAAAAGCGAGAGAATCTTTTTTCCTGAAACTTTCCGAGGGGACACATGTTGATGTATACAATACTTGTATGGATTTTGCACAATAGGTGATATTTGTTCTGTTTCAGACCTGATAAAAGACATATTTCTATAACATTTCTATGATTGTTTACCTAAACCTTTAATGACTTAGTTAGTGGCCACTTGGAGGCAGCAGAAACAACCTGCAGACACATTCATCAGCATTAAGTTGACATGGTAAACAGCTGCCTATTTACACATCCTGCAATTAAGGAGGAACATCAGCATTCATTCAGAGTTGGGTGTTTGTTTCTACGAACTCCTGAGGGAAATATCTGGATCTAAGCTGCTAAATGCTCCACTGTGCACACTAGCTATTCTCTTACTGTGTGTCTCTGCTGTTTGGTGCAGAGCAGGAAGGTTACAGTGGGTTGTCTGAAGCTTTTTTGCTGGAGGAACAGATTCTGTTGGGGAAAGTTGACCAAACATTAAAGTCGACTGGAAACCTGAGCTGAAAGAAGCGAAGACACTGTGTAGATCCACAAACTGATTATCACTACAAGCAATAGGTTTTGCATACAGATAATAATCAGAGGATAACACTATGTTTCTTCCTACTTATGGGTGCTTGATTACAAAAGTGGTGCCATCTTGATCATGTAAATATTCAAATAAAAACATATGCAAGAGGACAGGCTGTTCTGTGAATATCCCAAAGGAATGCAGGTCAGTTCAAATCACCCTCTCTGTAAGCTAAGCTTTGCAGATGTTAAGAGCATTGCAGCTTTATGACAAATCATTGTGAATCTCATGATCTATTCAGACGGATCAGGTTTACCAGGACAATCCCCAAAAGGCCTTTTTTCCCCCTGTATGATATGTTGGTTGTTGTAAGGGTGTACTGTACCTTTAGCAGCCTGAGATTTCCACCTCTCTCTGTTCTGGTAAACCTCTTCGTTCCACAGAGCCTTGAAGTTCTTCAGGTCCACCATCAGCAGAGAGCTCTGTCCCGACGAGCTGCTGAGCCTCTTGGTCTCATCTGAGCTAATACTGTTCAGACTGGACAGGAAAACCAGAGGAAGGAAGGTCCTTTAAGTTAAAGAAGCGGAATGCCTTCACTTGAAGGAATATATTTGCTGTATTTCTTTCAGAATGAACAAGATTACCTTAAAACTCAGAGAACGTGTGGTGTGGTTTTTCTGAATGAACGAGATATCTCAAATACCCAAAAGATGCACTAATTCACTTGAGAGCTCAATTTCACGGAATTCAGGTTTGAGACACTGGAGCTACTGGTGTCTTCAATAAAAGAACGATTGAATATAGATGGTGCGGTTTACAAAGCGCTGTTGGAGACGCAACCAGACACAGGTGAGAGCTTCTCCCAGGATTAAGTCAAGTTAAAGGAGCACCTACCTATTTTCACACGTTAAGTATTGAGAGCTACTCAGCTAATCAGATTGGAAAGAGTTTAACATTGTATTTTGTTCTTCTTGGATGAGCTCTAGAAAGTTTCAGAGCGTGGTTTGAGAATCTATATCTTTAAAAGAGGCCCTGCTTTAAAAGAACACTATAAAAGAAGTAGGTATGTTCGGCATGCGTCTGATGAAAGCACATACTTTGTTCTAAAGACAGGATATTTCGCCCTGTGCGGCTTCAATTCTGTCCTTTATCTTTCCAAATATGTCTCTTGTGAGTCACACAACGTTATGGACATTTCTGTGTGTTCCTTTTAGGGATTCGTTTTTTTCAATTCCTCTCCTGGGGCTCACACATGTCTGTTGGAGGACCAACAGATCAACAGACTGACATTTCTATTCCTAGATTGTCTAAAAATAAAATGCGCTTTGAGACTCAGAGGCACGTTAAGAGAAGAAGAGAGAAAGACAGGTTGATCATCTGAAGCAGGCCGGGAAGGCAGATAGTTAAAGATGATTGAAAACAGCTATAAATGTTAAGGGAAGTCCAGAAGCACCCAGGCGCGTACGATACCAAGGAGAGAGAACAAATGGAAACACTCTCTGAGACTTCCACGCCGTTAACTTGGGCTGGAGTCACTGAGTGATGCTAATGACTGCAGTTGAGGCTGGTATTGATGTGCAGGTGCAACGAAAGATGAAGAGCCAGACTCTCCAAGTGCTGCTGTGTTTTTTCAAAAAGTCTCACTTTCAAAGATACTAATTACAGTCTTAACTTATATTTCATTACCTTTCTCTGGATGGTTTAAAAAGTAACGCCAGAGTAAGTTGAATTTACCTTCTTATTAGCAGGGTTTCAAAGCCTTGCACATACCTGATTAAGTATGCGGGAGGAAGGAAAGTACTCAGCCAATTAATGAAGCCGGCGAATGCAAAAAGACGTTGTTTTGTACCAGGAGAGACTTTTGAGAATGCAAAAGCTTCAATGAAGCCCACTGTTCATCTCAGAGAAGAGGAGACGGGATGAGGAGTTTAGCATCTCTAAAATGTCAATTTCAAGGTGTGTGGCTTTGCCCAAATGAAAGGTGGAGACATTTCCACGCACATAAATTGATTATTCATGGGAGACTCATCTGCTGTTCTCCATTCAGCCATTAGATATGCTGTTATTGCAGAGAGATGTTGAGCTTTAATCACGTCATTGAGCCAGCAGTTACTCAGACAGGTATGAGAGGTGAAGGGTAGAAAACAGTAGATTCTCCATCCTTGATTAAGCTGGCTGCTTGATTAAAATGGGCCCAGATTTGCATATTGTCACCCACTTCCATCTGCTCAGTCCTGCTACTCAGCAGCATGCAAACTCTTTGTTTGCAAATGATTTCTTAGAGAAAGTGCTGAAACCTACCTTGAGCGTCTAAAGCCAGCAACACCTGCATGGGAGGCCTCGTCGATGAGCGGTTTGACGATCCGCTCCATCATGTCCGTCAGCACAGTGAAGGTGGGCACCACGATGAAGTCGATGAACCCTGGTGACAAAGATATCAGCAAACCAGTTTATAAATCAATATGTTTTGATTTAGGTGTTTATATTGTATAATGAAGACTGGGGTGTGTAAAAGACCTGAAGAATCACTGTAACGCTGGCATTCTTAATATTAAGAATGTTAATAATGATTATCAAGGTTTCAAAATGGAGCAATGGATTTATGAACTTCAGAAATGACATTAAAGAAAAACCTCAATATTTTTAGACAGGGATCAATGGGGATGTTTGCAACTAAGACCGAGCAGAGCAACACGAGAAACGAATAGACACGGCTAACATTGAACTAATGGAAACCGTTTTTTTCTCTAAGGTAACGGAGAATTCTTTAAGATGAAGTTACGGACCTAGTCGAAAGGTCATCTTGTTATTATATGCACATACATGGCATAAGAAAGGCATAGAGGGAAGCTCAATGCTCACTTTATAAAGAGCAGTAAGCCATGGGGTCAATCTGCAGTAACCCAAAATACATAATCATCTACGTATAGGTCAATTCTGGTTCCTTTCCAGAGATATGACACCATAGTCAAACTACCTAAAACAGCCTAGGCAAAGAGAGATTGTGAAATATCAATAATGTGCCCAAGAAGTGCAAAGACATACAAATACATTGAAAAACGATTTCCCTGCCACAACCTCTGCATGCAGCCACAACAAAGAAACATTCAGTGACATTTTATATTTATTCTAGAAAGACCCATAAAATATGATCTTGAAGAACGGAGTCAACTTTATCATAAATCAGGTCTCTATTAAGTACCGGTACACTGTTCTCTGTCCTTTTTTGCTATTTGGCAACACACATGTCCAGCTCATTATCGTACACAGGTGTAATTTGCATACACTCGATATTCCTCTTAGCAGAAGGACAAAGAAAGGACATATACATAAGCTGGCATCCTTCTGCTTTGTGTATTCATTTGGTAACAGGGTATATGCAGGAATCCTGAAGTCAAATTTAATACCTTTTAAGACCTTTTTTAAGACCCTTTCCATACATTTTAAGACCTCATCGCAACTTTGAGTTCTAACCGGTTACATTGGCTACACACTTTACCTCAAATTTACTATATTGATTGTAAGATAGCAAAACTAAACAGAGTGCAGACAGACTACTGAAGCCTCCTTTCCACATGAACTTCAACCTCTCTGTGAAGGTCAGGTTTAATGCAGTATGCTGCTTTGTTGCTTCTGTACTCTGTGCTCTTTCATTCCAGTAAAACTCCTCAGAAAACATTAGAAACCAGTATTTGACCAATAAACAAAACAATTGACAAAACTTTGAACTATGAAATATGTTAAACTTTGGTGAGCTTCAGCGGGGTAATCCCATATAGGAGCTCCCTCACAAATACCCAGGGGTTAAATTGGGCTGGGGCTGTCCGGGGCTAAGCCCTGGCACCAGTGCCGGTTCTACGGGGTGGCACGGGGTGGCAGCTGCCACCTCAGAAAAATGCCTTGCCACCCCAGCTGCCACCCCATTTGGCAGCTTTGTTTTGAAAGAAAAGTTGTGGCTCATCGGACATTTATGAGAGAAAATCTCTAATGTCCGAGTGCAAGTGAATGCAGCACAAGACGCGAGCCTTGTAACCCCTCCCCCCCCTGGCGCGAGCTTGGAAATATGATTGGCGGCGATTTCATTTGAACGGGAGGACAGCGCAAAACGAGAAGCATTTCGGATACAAGTAGACAGAAGGAATGAGGTATTTGCGGTCAGGGTATGACTGGGGTAGGCTACAGCCATACCAATAAATGGCTTAGTCCCACCATGAAAAATGATGTTAAAGTAAGCAAAATAAAGTCTGCCAACTCGCGCAGAATAAATTGCACAGGCAGCCGTTAGTAAGATTGATTTCAGTAGCCACTTGTATGGAAATACCGAAGAGAAACGGTTTTGAAAACTTTTGTCACGTAGTGATCGTCTTCTCAATAGAACATCTTTGATAATGTCTTCTGGCCAATCAGAATCAAGATAACGGCGTGGTGTTGTTGCAGGAAGTCCCGACGGAGAATACTTTTGCTGTAGTACATATCGATATACATCGGTACAACTATAAGACCCCACGGTTTGATGATTGATAGGTGTGTGGGCTGTCTTTCATTTTGACACACAGAACAATGGGGGCTATCCACCCTTATCCACAAAGTAAAGTAATTCACACAGCCTCTCCCCTCTCCTCTCTGTGAGGAGCAGCAGGTTCAGCTTTCAGAACAAAGTAACAGAAAACTAAAATGGCATTCATTTTTTTGAATACGTTGTGTAGTAATATATATTTATTTATTTTTCTTCTCAAGAGAGCACCAGAATGTGTATTTGATGTTAGTATTTCAAAAAATCTCCTGGGGGAGAATCCACCCAGACCCCTCTGCAGGGGTTGGGTTTTCAGCATGTCAACTCTTTGACCTGTGGGGAAATTGCAGGATTGGCTCCAGGTCGCCCTTTTTATTTGCTACAAGACAAATGTGCCTTTTTATTTCATACAGTTCAATTTGGATTGAGACAGGGAAATAATATAAACCTCACGCGTGGCGTTTCACTGTCAAGGGGAGCGTGTATGTAATTACATTCAGTGATGCAAACACAGGTATGGTGAAAAAAGAGAGAACTATTCGAAGCAGGAAAAAAACAGTGTAATATACCATCTGACAAAGGCCTGCGCTATAATCCTTCAATTAACTGACTATTCTTTATAATATACTCAGATCAATAGGAGACAGAGATGTTAAGTTATAAATCAAGGGTTTTTATTATTATTTACAGCAGGGGTGGGGAACCTTTTTCCTTTCAATTTTTACAACATCCTCCGAGGTCCGTACAAATTATTGAACTCAACCTCTGCTTAAAAAAAGTAAAATCCCAGCCAATTCATTTGGCCTTTCTTTCATGCTGTGCAAAGAAAAAGCAACCTCTTAAATCCAGATATCTTACCATGACTCGCGCATGGTAAGATATGCATGCATGCATGTGCACGGTGTGGCATGACCACCAAAACAGAAAGATATGGACACAAGATGTGTGCAAATGTATTTAGTATCCATGTGAACATGATTTAAGTGGGGGGGACCTAACCTTCTCTAGGTGGGTCCGGGAAGATTTTTTTTTAAATATTGAAGTTAAAAGCATCAATCTGGTGCACTTTGAGAGCAACATGAGGAGATCTATGGATACATATTTCAAAACCCATTTGTAACAGAACTGTAAGCAGATTTTTCTTTTGGGATATTTTACAAATCACTCCCCTTTTAAACTCTATTCTTGTTATTTTTAACAACTTTTTTGTTACTGCCATATAGTATTTTATACCAGTTTTTTAGTCTCTAATGTCTCATTAATAACTATAAGGATCATATCAAGGTGTTCCTTAACCTCACTGAGCTGAGGTTATTTGAGCCTCTCAGGAGAGAGCTCTCTTCCACCTGGTTGTAGAAAAGCTCTTTAAATTCGTTAGCATAGCTAGCTAACCAGATGCTAATAACAACAGATCGCCACTGTGCTTACAACTAAAGACACAGCCACGCAAACACTGCGGCATGTGTACGGCTCCTTATGGGTACTGCAATATTTGAAGAGCTGGAGCTGCGTTCCGGTGCTCTCCGTAAGCACTCTAGTCTAGTCTACACTCCTTTCAGACGAGACATAACCACGTGAAGACACGTTACGCTCGTGTTGTGTTCAAGGAACCTGTCATTGGCCAGGAAAAACAGGCACTCGCTTGTCCGTCAGTCGAACGGACTAACGGACCGACTAACGGACGGACCCCCACCCCCCCCCCAAACGAAAACTCTTCGGTTCTCCACGAATTACACAAGTCACCCAAAGCAGCGTTAAAAAAGCGGGAGGCGCCGAAAAGCGACTAATTTGCATCACTGTACATTGCAAATACTGACTTGAGCCCCACCACTGTATGGGTTAGCCCTACCACAGATTACCCAACACAAATACTGACTTGAGCCCCACCACTGTATGGGTTAGCCCTACCACAGATTACCCAACACAAATACTGACTTGAGCCCCACCACTGTATGGGTTAGCCCTACCACAGATTACCCAACACAAATACTGACTTGAGCCCCACCACTGTATGGGTTAGCCCTACCATAGATTACCCAACAAAAATACTGACTTGAGCCCCACCACTGTATGGGTTAGCCCTACCATAGATTACCCAACAAAAATACTGACTTGAGCCCCACCACTGTATGGGTTAGCCCTGCCATAGATTACCCAACAAAAATACTGACTTGAGCCCCACCACTGTATGGGTTAGCCCTGCCATAGATTACCCAACAAAAATACTGACTTGAGCCCCACCACTGTACGGGTTAGCCCTACCATAGATTACCCAACAAAAATACTGACTTGAGCCCCACCACTGTATGGGTTAGCCCTACCACAGATTACCCAACAAAAATACTGACTTGAGCCCCACCACTGTATGGGTTAGCCCTACCACAGATTACCCAACACAAATACTCTGGCGCCGCAACTGTTTGCGGTCTACTATGACAGAGAAGAGCCTGTCAAGTTTGGCTGTACTCAGCATTGAATCAAAACGCACCATAGCTTTAAATCTTAATACGTTTGTGAGGTGTTTTGCTGAACAAGATGGAAATCGCCACATTCAGCTGTTATAGGCATGCCAACTTGATGCTCTGCTCACGGATGAGTCGATGAGAATAATAAACTGTTTAAGAAGATGACCTTACATGTGTAAATATATGTTTCTTCTTTGTGGGGGTCTGCCCCCAAAAAACAGTTTCAAGTCCTGAGAACGGACTTTCCACTGGATCATAAATTCAGCGATGTATGTTTTAGCTGAATACACATTTTTTAACCCTAACTGATGCAGTTAGTCACTTCTTTAATGTTTGTTCTTTCTGATGTAAAGTCCAGGTTGTAACTGATTGCAATGAAGTCGTGGGGCGCTGAACTGTTCCTTTGATTCTTTTGAATTATGATATAATTACTGGTCTTTCAAATGTGAAGGAGGGTGAGCAAGAATCTTGAGGAACGTTCATCATTAACTCCTCCAAAAAATATAGTTTATTCAATAATGAATGAATATGTGAATCATAACAGTGATTGACAGCTGATAGGAATAATATGATTGTTAATATTATCATATTCATACAGACACACATCGATGAGACAGTTAATTAATGTACTTATTGCAGCAGTCTGCATATTTGGTAACCCTGCTGGTCTAAGAGTTAAACCAACTCATTCAGTTAAAATTCATTAAATGACGTGTGCCACCTTATATATTTATATTTAAGGCTTTACTGATGTGCCACAATAATCTCACCTAATGTTATTGAGTTAAAATATCAATATTGTGGCTTTCCAAGTTAACATTGATCGATATGACTGCGATTAAATCAGCATATACTTCTGCCAGGGGATGCCCCCCCTGAAATTCTCCTGCCACCCTCTGGCCACCCCATGAATATTTGTCTAGATCCGCCCCTGCCTGGCACATAGGACGATGCTCTGACGTCATCACCCTCACACATTTGTCATATGTTTACAAAAAAGGATATATATGTTAAGACTTTTCTCGTTCTTAATATAGACTATATTTAGGGTCTATATGTGTTGACTTTACTTTAAAATAGCAGATCTCTGTGACCGTATATAGTTTGGCTTAGACCCCGGCCCCACACGGTAAAACGCATACGCAAGCGCAAAAAAGGCTTCCTTTCAAACGCATTCGATTCATTAACGTGTCCGTTCACACTAGACCGCTGCAAATGCTGGAAACGATGTAGTACTATGTCATGCCTGTAAGTGGCGCTGCTGCCGCCCGAAATACACCAAAAGCAGCGAAGAAGAACCCGGAGCATGGTTGCCATGGTTGCCCTTCTGTTTATTCTCCTCGGTGGACGGCGTGTTCTCCTGCTGTATCTCTCAGGTAGTCCACCAGCAGATGAAAAACACCCACCTCTCCGCCTTTTCCAAGGAACGAGGGGACCGTGCGGCAGTTTCCGTAAAAAAAATGTTCCGCCGGTCAACATGTCCGTTAAAGTTTAAATCTTCCGTACAAAATTAGGAAAGTGCCGGTCAGAGGTCTTCTTTGTTATTTATTGAGCTTTAAAACAAATTGATAACGACTCTGTTCTCTGTATAATAATATAATAATATTTAATAAACGGTGACTGCCTCTCTTTTCCTCCCCCTCTTCTGACAGCCCAGCAGCAGGAGGAGACGTGGGGAGAGGGAGGCGGGCTCTTTCATCGTTATCAGAAAATGATCATATAGGGCACACACGGAGCCGTTGGACCCCCAGAGCGTTGCGTATGCCGGTCTTCCCACCTTGGGACCCGTTACCGTAGTCGTTTATTCCCCCCCCCTCCCCCCACACACACAGAGCGGAGCAAGGCAACGAAACTTAAAATAATAAGCAGCATTTTACGGCGCGCTATGCATGGGGCCGCCTTGTGGGGTTTCCCGACATGTCGTTTCAGTAAATTAAAGGGTGTTTCATGTTGTCGTTGCTGTGGGACTTCTTAATACCTTGGAAAATGCCATTTAATACTTTTTAATACTTTTTAAAAGCCTTAATTTTCGCTAAATTGATTTATCAACTTTTAATACTTTTTAAGACCCCGCGGACACCCTGGGTAATTTTGGACTTTGATGAACTTGATTATTAAGATGCCTGTTGATTTGAAGTAGGCCCTGCTTGCTTTTTATGAAGAGGAAACCTTCTTTCTGAAATGTAACATTCTTGATCACACACACACACACGCACACGCGCACACACACACACACACACACACACACACACACACACACACACACACACACACACACACACACACACACACACACACACACACACACACACACACACACACACACACACACACACACACACACACACACACACACACACACACACACACACACACACACACACACACACACACACACACACACAGGTGGTGAGAGTAAAGATGCAGAAGCCACTCACCGATCTGGGACTGGGCCACCATTGTTGACTTCCTGTCGCAGAGCGGAGAGAACGGCAGGCCCAGCTCTGATTCTTTGTCCCCCTGAAAACAGCAGCCACCTCGGTCAGAGCCAATCTCAGTTTCTCTATGAAAATGTGCCGCAGCCTCCAGACATAATACGGCATACACTCACACTTCTATCATCAGGCTTTGGATTTGTCTGCCCCCCCGCCCCGAGTGCTTTTGGGCCACAAATGTGTTTCATTTTCTCCCTCTGATGTTTTTTGTCACAAAGAGATGAGATGTGGAGTCGGGAGGCAATGTTCTTTGGAGGAGCTATTTATCGGAGATTCGTATCCCGGGAGATAAAGGCCTCGTGAAAAAAGCCACAATAACAATAGCACTGATAATGAGAACAATGTGGATTCATAATGGAAGAGATGAAAGCAATGTGGCCCCAGTTAGACCGCTGTCCCTCTTTTTGACAAACAAATCCACAATCTAATATTTATAGCCATTGTTTTAAAAAAGAGCTAATGTTCTACATTTTAATCTGCAATGGAGCCAAGTCATGGGAGGATTTTTAATGATGACAACGAGCAGAGTGCCTGCAATTAAACTTATAAACATGACTGCAGTGCTTTGGGGGCTAGAGTTATGCAGAAGAACCATATTAAATCAATCAGTCATTATTGTAAACCTAGTCTGAACACACAATGAAAACTAATAACAGTTTTTGTTGCAACCAGCACCAAAGGAGCGGCTACAAGTATTGAGAGTGTACTACTGTGAGGACGTTTTGAATCCATTTCAAAACTGGTGTTTCATCTTCTGGCAATCCTCCCTGGAGAAGAGTTTCTCAACAGCTCGTCCAATAGAGACTCTTTTTCACATTGCAGGAAAAGCACAGGTGTGACATGAAAGCCAAGAATTTTCCATCTCAACTTTTGAGGCCAAAGTATATAAATATTTTTTTTGGAAATATCTGAAACTTACTGACAAATGGGTTGAACTCCCATCTGCTGAGGAAGATCATGTGACACAATCTAAAGCTGAAGTGCGGCAACTAAATGTACCGGTATGCTATTTTCAAGAATAAGAACGAGATCTGAAGGCCAGGTTAGGTTTTACAACTCAAGGGCTCTAGAAGTGTGTTGCTTTTTGTAATCGCATCATTGAAATGGTTGTTTATCTATGAAAATATCAATATCTATGTCTGTTTATGTTACTAGTTGAAAAGCACGGCATGTCACCTGTACATATTCAAAGCACTGAAGAACACACTGGACCAGCCTCTTTGGAATACACACTGACCTGTCTGAAGAACTCCTCCAGTAGAGAGGTGGTCCAGCGGTGGTGGAGGTCCCAATTTTTGGCCGGGTGGCTGATGTCTGCCGTGTGCAGCAGCAGGGACAGGGCTTTGGGCTTGTCAATGCTGCAAAACAGACCAAGATATTCAACTGTTAATTAATGAATCCTGCACCAAGCCTATTAATACGTCACCTTAATGACTACAGGTGCAGCAAAAAGGTTTTACTGTCACTCTAATAACTCAGTGAGGCCAAACACCTTCAACATAAAACCTGCAACAAGGTTATTGAAAAATACCAAGCCAGGGAAGGATACAAGAACATTTCTGAAACACTGAGCGTCCCTGAAGACTGAAGGGTCAATCATAAAAGAAATGGGAAAAATGTGGCACAGCTGCGAATGTTTTTCCATCAATCTGTCCACAAAAAATGACTTTCTGTGCAAGAACAGCTCCAATAAAATGTTTAAAAATTCATAGGAGAGAAACGTTTTCACAGTCTTGTACAGTATGTTCAGTAAAGTATCTACTTTTCCCGTTTAAAACGTATCAACATTAGGCATACATTCTTCAGTTAAAGCAGTAGACCTATGTATTCAGACTGAAAATAAGTTTAAAAGGATAAGTTCCTCATTCGCCTAACTCAAATACTTTTGTTAGCTTTGACCATCATTTAAATGCATTTTTACACGAAATAACTGTAGATGTTATCGCCCATTGCTTACATGGGAGTCTCTGAGAGAGGGATCAACTCACAGTCAATGTGCATGGATATTGTTTTATAATAGACTTGGTTGAAATGTAAAACCTATTATCCTAGCGTAACATGTGCACCAATCATTTCAACTGCTACTGTGTAATATACAGTAGCAGTTGAAATGGTTATACTCAACAGAGTAGCAGGTGGAGTATAAACTCACCATTGCAGGTTGAATATTTCAAAAGAAAAGGCAATATCAATTGACGTCTATTAGCATGGGCTTTGAAGCACAGACATCTATAGACAGAGAAACTTCCATCTGAAAAGATATTTTTTAAAGCCCATAAAGATTCCCCATCATACTGCCTCCGCTAGGCAAATCGGTTCTTCACACTGGAACAAGTGTGAAGACGCATCATCTCACCTCATCAGACATCAGTGGTGTCTGAGATATCACCTGATAATAACCATATCAACATATCATGTTAAATGGACTGACGCATGAATGAACAGACACAGTGCAATATGGAAATAGGCACACGACTGAAAACACACACACGCACGCACACACACAGACACACACAAGTACACACACACACAGCACAAGGTTAAACAGAGGTGAGAAGGACTGGCTCAAATTTCCCCTCGTTCCATTTGCGGCAGATTGGGTCTTAAAGAGCATTCAAAGCAGGCCTGGAGCAGACCGGCTTGAATGACCTTACATTAAAGTCTATTCAGCAATACAGCTTCCTGCAGACTGCAATCTTGTTTATGTGCGCTTGTGTGTGTACCCTATTACGTAGCTTGGTGATTACCTTCCTGTCAGCACTCTTTGAATTATAAGATATAACTCATAAGCAGGAATCTCAATGTTGTTGATTCGTACATGTGTTTCTCAGGAAGCTGCTTATCGCCACATCACTGCTTTCTGAGCATTTTTCTAAATCATGATGAGTACTGCGCGACATCACAGTGAAAAGAAATACCCCAAGGTCAACGAGTTTCTTCCAGCTTTCTCTCGTAAGCGTTGCAGCTCCATCAGCAGTGATGACTCATCTCGTCATATGATAGTTTGCTTGATAGCTCTCTTTTGTTTTGCAATCTGCTTTTTTTTGTCTGCATGTAGAGCAGTCCCGGCTATCAGTCAGTGTAGAAAGTGCTGTGATTGAAATGTGTGAAAAGGAAGTACTGGTAGTCGGGCTGTTCTGTTCTAAAAGGAATATTTATTTCTGCAATGTAACGTTTTGATTTGACACAGAACACTTTGGTACACTATCAGAATAGGAGCAGGTAACAACACGCTCCCTAGAAAACACACAGCAAACAGCAATCTTTGTCAATGGACACTGCTGTAACGAATCCTTCATTCTTAGTGAAGTGGAATTCTGTAATTTTTTGTTTCTTTTTTTTTGTATTTTGTAAATTGTGTAACTTGCTGCTGTTAAATACCATCAAACTATGTGCAATAGGTGCTATATGTGCAATATATACATTATATACATATGCCATTAAGAACGTTATATACCTGGCTGCTAAATCCTAAGAAATGTTACAGGATTTGTATTTTGAAAAGTATTTTTTTTACTTTTATTTTTTTAATTATATTTTGTATTATATCATAACTTAGTAACATTAAGCTGTCTGTGGCTCTTTCCTGCTGTAACGATGCAGATTTCCCCTCCGTGGGACTAATGAAGGTCTTCTGATTCTGTAATGGACCAGTACCTAATTCAAATGTTCTACGCCTTGACAATTGGGACAGGGGGAAAGGGGTTAGACATTCAGAAAGGTCCCATGGCCAATCCAAGGTTGTTGTGGTTACGGCACGCGCTATCAAGGAGCTCCATGTTATGTTCTCCATATTTATTTATTTTTAGTCAGTAATCTACCTTTTGGCAGGCATGCTAGCTTATTAACGAGTACAGCAAAGATAAACTTATACTGTTCAGAGGACCTAAATAAAATATGTTTGCTCACATCATTAAATATTAGTGACTTCAAGAGTTAGAGTTTATATAAGCGTCAATATTTACGCTCAGTGACCAATATTATGATTATTGTTCCTTCTAGCTACCAGGATACGACAATGGTTCAAGCGACGGCAGTTACTGTACTACTAGGGTTCATGTTGTCAGTTATACAGCAGTATGTTTTTAAAAACATTAAAGTTTAAGTTGTATGCAAGTGTTGCAGAAAACAAGAAGCAGAACATTAGTGCTGGGAAACAGAATATTTGATAGCTTTTGGGACGCTAATGTTCTCCAGCAGGTCATCTTAGCTCGAGCCTTCTATAGTGTGCCAGAGAAACTGGCAGCAACTTTTGTGCCGCAGGCTGTTTTTCACCGCAGTGAGCAAATACATTTCACCATGCCCAAGCTGGTGTGACTACACTATAACTCTTGTGGAAGTCCTGTGTAGACTTCCAGCACACACAACATCCAGTGTTTGTGCCTGAGAGGGCATGTAGTATTACCCTACTGTATACCTGTGCTGAACAATGCATGACACTGGTTCTAGTTAATACTCATTCCTTTTTTATTTTGAGCAAACAACACGCGAGCAACAGATATCGTCCCAATCCCCATCTGATGTAAACATTCATGTGCGTTGTGTTTTAGTGCACCCTCAGGGCAGGGCTAATTGGGTTGTAAACAACTGGAGGTTAGTACACAGTGGCTCATGGCAGGGTTAATGAGGATGCAAATGGCTGGGATGAGGGCAGAGAGTGTAAACAGTAGGAAAGGAACAACAACAAAAGCAACAGCAGTGAAGTGAACGTACCCCTCAGGCTGTTGTAGGGAGTTCTTCATGGCCTTAACCTGCTGGAAGTGGCAGGACATGTCTGTGGCCAGCACCATCTCCACCACCAGAGCCCGCAGCTCTCTGGAGGAAAGCAGAGGAACGAGGAGAGAGAAGTGAGAGGGAAACACGAGGCCATGTGCTGTGTGATGAACCGGCAAACTCGCAGGTAATAAAAGCAGACTTATTTCGGATGTGGCTAAAAGTAAAGTCAGCCAACACAGTTTTTGAGAGCTATTTATAATATCTGCTTTGACAAGTCCCAGCTTATGTCTTAAGAAATCGGATTGCCGCTTTCTCTCTTTAATGTATTTATCACACATAACAGTTCCATTTAGCACAAAGTTGTTGGACCTTGAAGGGGATGCAACTCTTCTGATGTTCTCTCCACTGAGCACAGTTGTGAGTCTTGTAAAATGAGAGATAAGGTCATGTTGGGGCGATATGTACATCGTGAAACTGTTCCGCTTGACCTGCCTCTCGATTTGACTTGAACTAGTAAATCTCTGAGTTGTTTCTTCTGCTGCTGTCCCTCAGCTCTTTCACCTCCCTGTCTCTCCTCCTCTTACTGTCTGTCTCATATCTGTCTCACTGACCTCCAGTCGTCCTTGGAGAGGTTGTAGAGGATGTTCATCTCATCGTCCTCCTGCAGCAGGCGGTAGGCGGCGCTGACGTGGTGACTTTCCAACACCGAGCGGTCATTGTACAGGATAGCTGTGTCTGACCTGTCGGGGAGAAAGCAGAGCAATAGTTATCTAGGTCTTTATTGGCAAGAACAGCTTATAGAGGGATAATAGACCCCTCAAAATGGCTACTACTAAATCGACTGTCTCAAATTGTAATGATTGTGTGCATTGCTTGAATTTGACTTAACAGACTGTATGTGGTTTGTCTTGTGTGTCATGTTTTGCATTTTGTCTTTTTGTTTATGTATGTCTGTAAGTGGTTGCTATTGTCGGGACCCCCTTGAAAACAAGATGGTGCATCTCAAGGGGTTTATCCCAACGAATAAAAATGTCTATATATACTCCTTCAATGTATCTTGTGTCACTTTGAGGGAGTCCGCTGTCTGAAGGGAGACTATTCAGGGACAACATCAAACACAAAAACAACACAACAAAGCCCATGATTGGTTTATGCATAACATCTACGCCATTCTACGATACCAATAATATATCAAAAGAAACGTTCCTATTGTCAAGACATACAGTATGCAAACAATACAAATCACATTGAGCTAATGGGGCTCCATGTATTTACTATATGGACCCTCAGTATGTCATTGACAATTGCCTATACGGAAACAAGATCCAACATGTGATTACTATCTCGTCGAGCAAGAATAAATGTGTAACACAAGACGTAGAAAAGTTCTTTATTTACGTAAGGTTTTAGAAGTTCAACAATTTCAATGAAAGGAATCTGGATAAAAAGTGAAAATAAGGACTGGTTTCAGAAAGCAAAAGGCTACGAAGATAGTCTTTGTCAAAACAAATTAGTTCATTTCATTATATTTATACGAAATGAGTTTGGGGCAATGTTCTTTCAAACTGAAGTTATCAAGGGCACGAGTTGTGAGTTCATTTGGACTCCCGTCCCGCCCGAGTGTTATTACTGCACAGCACTGCAGGCGATCTCAGTGTGACTGTGAAGCCCTCTCGCTGCAAATGAAAACATTGATCGGGTGAGTCAGTGCCATGCATTTTTGATTTTACGATCCATTACCTCGTCTGAATGTGGAAGTTGTTTGTCGTCCCCGTATGCTCGTAGTCGTGCACCGCCGCCGCAAAGATCATGGCAAAGATCTCAAGCTCAGTCAACCAATGCTGCGGAGAGAAGAAGCAAAAAGAGAAAGGAGGAAGGGGATATTAGTATATCAAAGAGGAAGGAGGGCAACGAGATGGAAATGACAGGGTCGACGCTGACAGGAAAAAGGGAAGACAGAGTAATGAACAGGAGAGAAATAAATGAGAGAAGAGAAATGAGAAGCCAGTGAGTTGAGAAAAGGAGTGCAGGGAACAGTTTGTTGCGACAGCATGATGTAGAGGAGAAAAGGGAAACAAAGGATGCAGAGAGAAGTATTTGGCAAGAGGAATATATTACCGTCAGGGATGAAAGGAAACAAATGGGGAGGAGATGATAGAGGAAAGGTCAGAGAAGCAAAAAGGAAGCTTTGGATAAGGCGAGGTCTATTGACTACCACATTTTAAACTGTCACTTTAAAACTTTTCCTCCAGAGTCTCAGTCTGGTTTGTCATTGTTATCAAAGAGAAATGAAAACCTCATACTGTCACATGGCGATGATGCATGCTTTGGAATAAATGGGTTAAACTTTTTTACATATGATTTATCATTACAGCGAAAGAGAGGACTATGTGGAAGTAGCAGCAGCTCCTTAAAGCCCCCGTCACACTGTCCCCGAAATTGACTCCCGATGGACACACGAATATGGAATTTTGAATTTCGCACGAAGATGGCCCCGAACTTGGTCATCAGCCAAAGCAACAGCCGAAGCAAGTACGATGCCTACAGAAGGCAACACGATGGGCAAAATGGACACACGAAGTCAACACGAAAATGAACCTTCGCAAAGTCTTTCGGCAATGCTTTGTGGTTCCAAAGATGTTGCCACCGCTCAAGAAGTCGCTGCCGGAGCCTGAGAAACTCCACCGGTGGTCATACGATGGCTTAAGATGCCCTCACGAATATCCCGATGTTGTTACGATCAGAGCCGAATTTCAACATTTCCTTTATCGTGTGTCCATCGGGTGTCAATTTCGGGACAGCGTGACGCGGGCTTAAAGCAATAGCTAAAGGTTTGTGGGAATACACTTAGTGGTTTTCTGTCAGAGATTGAGATGTGTAGATTGATAGCACTCTTATCACTGTACTGTAAATAAGCAGCTACAGCAAGCAGACAGGTAGCTAAGCATGAAGACCGGAAACTCACGTGACTGACTCCTTAATAAATGTACAAACTTATGTTCAGGCACATGATAGTTGACTTAAAGCTTTGTTGTAGTGTTGTATTACAATGTGTCATATCAACATAATTGTTCCCAATAGGTTGACAAATTAAAGATCAGATGAGGTACTTTTACGACAGCAAGAACATTTTGAAATGTTATTGGATTCACTTCATTTTTCTTCGACAGATTTAATCCTTGTTAATTCCATTAGCCAAATGAAGACTGCATTTATGAGTAGTATTGATCTCCTAGTTTAAGTCTTGGTTTTCCTTGGCAACTGGCAAAAACAGAAACTGTGACAAACTGAGGTTAATCATATGAGCACCAACAACTGTATTCAAAGATGTCCATTTATAGCCGCACATTTGTAATCTGTTACACACACCTGTGAGTGGGTATTTCTCTTCTGAGATGTTCATCAGTGCACTCACGTACACAGAGTGGGGATTTAGCTCAGGAAACCCAGTCGATATTGGTGACTAATCAACAGTGGGGGATAAGGGAGTCATTAAGTACAGGGGGTGGGGGTCTGGAAGCAAGATGGCCGATCCATCCCTCAGTATATTTCCTCATGGGGCCGGCTTTATGAATGACCCGTTGATCGTTGATTTAATGGAGTCTGGAGGGCATGCGAAATGATAGATGCTGTTCCCCTGTTCCCCCAGGAGCCCGTGGTTCTCGCAGACGCAGTAATGTGGTTTACTTTGAAAGGCACCGCCCAGAGAAACACGCCATGTCGACAGCTGTCGTAGCCAACTTATTAAGGTGATTAAATAAAAACAATGGAAGCGGGGGCGGCCGGCTGCTTGCACGGTTGGGGACTTTGAACTGTGCTTTAGCGAGGCTAATGTTTGTTTGTTTTTGAAATAAATGTAGTAACAGAAAGGCCCTTAAGTTACTCCAGTGGAATATAGGTCACCGTATGGAAAAATAACAAAAGTAATATGAAATATGAAAAGTAGAAGTTAAGCAATGTCTTGGCAAGAAACATTTAAATCAAGTTGTGTCACATTTTGACAGATATTTTAGAAATGTGGGTTGATGTTTTTAAACCTGCCCCGAGCAGACTGAGATGTCTTGTATTTTGTTCCCTTCAAAAAATAGCCATATTTAGAAGATAGCCTGTCAGACAAAGTTGCCATTAAGCTGGCAGCTGACGGAGATGTTCTGAATATCATGTGGATAAAAGGATTCCTTCGACTTGGATTTGCCACAGGGAGACACACCAACGCCTATTTGTTCAATTGCTTTCAATTGGTTTCGGTAGGTTTTGAACATGTCTGTGTTCAGTCAAATCCTACTCACCACCATGCCAGTCTTGAGTAGCAAGTAGTGCACAGTCTGTGTGACATCAGCAGCGTGCATCAGGTTGTGGTAGGGGTTTTTATGTTTGCTGTATCCCACTTCTAGGGCCTCAATGAATGACACCACCGCAGAGATTGGGATCTGATGGCAGACAAAACAACAGCAAATGAATGCGAGCTAAAAAAAACAAAGCAGATACTTTTAAAAATAACCTTCTTAAATCTATTCAGTTATTCAAATAATGAGCCCATAACATTTCAATGCACGCATAGCACCCTCAGCATCTGAAATTGATGTCATCAATTCATGGATCGTGAATCATTTAGGTTACTGCAGAATATAATTACATATTCATGTCGGCTTCATTGCCTGTGTCATTTACTCTTAAGATGCTGTCACTTAAAGTTGAGTGTCCTCAGCTATGGCACGCGGTGGTAAATGAGCTTCACCACGATCAGACGAGATCAAATGTGTCCAACCCACTTTATAATAAGGCCATTGTTAAAATACAACAACACGATCTAACACTTGAGAGACAGAGAAGGGAAGGGGAAATGGGAAGGTCATTCTGTTTCTTCTTGTTTTAATGTCACAAAGGTGCAGCAGTAACCAGTAGTACAGTATACATTATGTATATAGGTATGTCATATCCTTCTGGCTTTACCTTGAAATGGTTAATAAGGTCGTATCTTGTGAGCAACTCGTAGAATATGAATTTAAGAGCATGATCTCCGCTGGCCTCATTTAGAGCGAACACGTCGAACGACCACTTGTCAACATGCTGTATGGGGGGAAAAAGAAAAAAATCAAATATTGTTTTGAACTTGTCCGATAACAATGTATTCGTGTTCTCAAAAACATTGATAATATTCAAGAGCTGCAAATCAAATCCTTGTAAATAACTCATGTAATATAGTCGTGGCACATAAGTGTACTAAGTTGTTATTTCATATCAGTGTGCTTCAGCTGGGATGTGTGCGCACATGATAATACCTTAAGCACAGATATGACTGAAGGGGGGTAGCTGAGTCCCACCATATTGGAGGTGCGTCTGTACATCCTGTGTGGAGGAGATAAAAACATCAAATAAAGCGCAGCGCTGAGTTTAAACACCAGAGGTTACCATACCACACTAAAGCCTATAAGGTTACCCACCATCTCTATCAAATCCTCAAATCCACACATCACAGTATGCAACTGCAGGTTAAGTGGGAAAACAATCACACCGGCAAGTCTGTTTTTAAAGCAAAAGGTTTCAGGCTTTGTTGAATATATGAGAATATATATGAAACCAAACCATAAAATAAAAAGATATTCTGTGGTCAATAGAAGCAGTTGAAAGGCAGCAAAGTTAGTTTACATTGCATAGCATCTTAAACATAGCGTGATACAGTACAACTAAGTGTGTAATTATTTCAAAAGTGCATCCTTACATTAGCTTCCCTGAATGCACCTTTGTATCTGCTGGCAATGTTGTCAAAATACAACATTTTTCAAATTTAAAAATGGTGGACACTCATGCTGCCGAACCCAATCCCTCCTCATTGTAAATATCTGAAAGCAGACTGCTCTCTGTAAAAACAGATTAAGAAAGATTATAGTTTACATGTTTGAGGCTTACTGACATGAACAAATGCATGTTGCATGTTAGTGTGCGATAAAGCATAGCCTCGGAGAGGGAGCTGTTTGCAACTCTCTGAATGATTGTGTTTACATGTAGCTGTGCTCGCCAAGGCTGGGATGATGTATGGTGGACTCAGGTGAGTGAGTCACCGTGCAGAGGATGCTCACATAATTCACACGGATACTGTAGAAATGTTAAAGAACCACACCAGGGCTGAGACCAAGCTGTAGACCTCTGAAGTTTTGAATTGTCTTCTGCACCTTCTCAAATGCCAAACGTTTTAGTTCAGTAGACATACAAGGTCAGAGAGATTTGAGACACATGCACTGCATAACCAATCAACAATAATCTAACCTAAGAGACCTCGAAAAGGTCTTTATGGCACATTTTTGGCATCTGTAAAATGAAAGATATGGCAATGAACGATTGTGAGGAGAAAGGTTCACATTGTTAGCCTTTCTTAAATTACACACAATTCAGACACTCAAACAAAATGGAGACTAAATATAAGGCTATTTCTGCCTGGAAGGTTAAAAAAATAATAATTCTAAACTCTTAAATACGGTGCTTTGCAAAATGTCTAGAAGGGCAGGTGAAGAAAATGCACTGAAACAATATCCATTCATTATTCAAGGCCAAACGAAAGATGTTGATGGAAAAGCTTTAAGTCTGTCGCGCCTCACCAGGGACTGTATATATAAAGGCTATACACAGACATTGGTCTGGTCCAACAGGGCAAAGATAAAGGTGACGATCCATATTCATTATTTATCAGTGGCTTTGTGTTTGTGCATCACACGGGTTTACCTCTCAACGAATATGCCAGCCTGCACGGCGTGGACGATGCTGCGGAAGCGAGGTTTCTCCTCATTGCGCCGCAGCATCAGGCCCATCTGCCGGGTGAAGGTGGAGGCCAGCCAATCCCGGACCTCGGAGGGCACGGACTCTGACTGGATGTCACTGAGCTCATCCTCTGTGTCCACCAAACGCCTGAAAGAGGGGAGGGGAGAGGGGTGTAAGGTGAATGACACAAACAAATGAAAAATAAAACAAAGCATGGTCGAATCAGACAGATGCAGAGAGACTAAAGGCTTACTCAAATATTTAGAATTGATCACAGCTCTGCTGTCACAGGGGATCAAACTCAAAATCCTAGTGCTGTCAATCAAATATTATCACTTCTTATATAACATCAAAACATCCCCGGCCTCTTGAGACCCCATGATGGGGAGTATTCAAATCCAATTGTGTGACATAATGCTCTACAGCTACGCTGTTGTGATGGCATGGACAGGGGATCAAGAGAAAAGCCTGTTGGTCCCCACCCTCTGAACTGAATACGTTCTTATGGCAGAGTGAAAGCATTGACACCGCACTGATAATCATGGTGCTACATGGATTCTGCAGCGCGTAGTTCATCATCCTCCATCCTGGAGTGGTCGTGACATCGCTGGCCCTAATCTGGTGGGATCTCGATGACGGGAGCCTTACATAATTCCATAAGCCTGGTCATATCTTGGATTCTGGACCTGCATTAAACTACTGGCATACACTGACCTTTTGTATTCCCTCAACCTAACCATACCTACACATATCTTTGACATAAGAAAGATCTTTCCAATCTCTAAATCTTTTATATTTGTGGGTTTTTAGGGATAAGAAGTTGTTGACTGTGCATTCAAATTGCCCACATGTGGGATATCAACATTATATTACATGCTTAAAGAAGTATTTAGGTAAGAAGAATAAGTGAAAACATACAAGTAAGTCCGTGTTATATGGTATCAATTATGTCGATGTAATAGTAAGTAAGTATCAAGTATTTAATTGTAACCGCATCATATGCTTTTGGTAGTTTAATCTACAGTATAACAATAACTACTTTATCAAAAAAAGTAACTGATAACAAAGCTCTTCAAATACATAGTGCAGTAAGAAATGTAATATTTCATTGTGACATTTTGTGGATCGTAAGTACTTCAGTAAATGTCACTTTTTTTGAGTTATGAAAGCATTTGCAATGTGACATTTCTGTCTATCATTGTGTAACCCAACTGATAGACAAACTGTTTTAAATTAAAGTAATTACAGCACAGGTGCCACACTAATGATAGTTCTCCGTCTTCCGAAGTCTGGCCTTTGTCATTACAGCGCTGTTGTTCTCAACAAATGAACCATGTCAACACTCGTGCGTTTGTTTCCTTACCTCGTCTCCTCCACATAAACGGATTCCAGCACCAACGCTGCATACTCGAGGTTCTTCTTGAGGTCTGTGAGGGAAGCCTCTCCTCTCTCCAGTTGCTTCACCAGACATCGTAATCTAAAACAGAGATTCCACAGTCATTTAACAAATTGGATTAGTCCCAAGCCGTCTTGACATGAGAAATTAATTGCAACTGATATTGGATTAATCTGGTCTGGCTTCCTTTTGCACTAGGCGACCTTTCTTTGGTTTTCTTCTGGGTATAAATTACTACGTGGGAGAGCAGTAGAAAACAAAGAAAAAACACTTCTTTTTTTTAAACGCAACAATGCAGACTTGTAAATCTGCAGACTTCTCCATCAACAGAAAAGTACAAACCTTGGCTGAGAGCCAACAGATAAAATGGGTATTTTTTTCTTTTAAGAATATATTCAATTAACTCTCTTTTTAAAGTTGAAAGAAATGAGTCACTATGGACCAAAAGGTTGGGTTAGGATGGGACATATTAACATGTTTTTGTATACTCCGTTCTTTCAAGTCGATTTAAGCTCTGATGGGAGTCTTAGTCTTCTTAATTCAAAACAACATTCCCTTTTTCAATATCTTTAACTGGCATCGGTATTTCTCAACAGTCTGACTTACACAGGTGTCATTAATAACATCAGTAATTGCTAGGTGTATCAGTTAGCTCTGGTATGAAGCATGCTGGCTCACACTTAATTGGAATGAAGCCACCGTTAACGTTATTAGTTCCACGTGTGCTTTTCTGGCTAGGAGAAGTTAAATGGCTTGGCTGATTTGCATGCGTTGGCTTTTTTAAATGAAATAGCTTTAATATTGCAAATTCAAGGCGCTACTTTACTATGTGGCTTTTAACTCCATTTCATCAGATTGCAGCGATGAACCGGGGACATTTGTTGACATAAAGGTATTAATGCTTTCAAGGTTGACAGTCACAGCATAAACCAATTGGGTATGTTGGATGTGTAGTTCGCTGATTTCACGTCAAGTTATTATAGAGGACATTTTCCGAAATGCAAACTGTATTTTGAGGTGTAGGAAAGACTGGAAAAGGAAAAGGAACTGAATAAATTCATATTTCAGCGATGCAACACGACTGAAACGATCAAACACAATCTTTTTTGTTATTTCTCAGTACTTATCCCCTTGAAGTTCCAGGTCAATATATTCAGTTTTGTTCCAAATATTCTCCAGCCCCAGCAAAAACCCCACTATAAATAGACACCAAAGAGCAAAGCAAGCTAACACCATTTTGTGCACACTGCTACCGCTTGCACTTTGCCACCTGCTGCTGCGCTGGAGGTCACACGCTCCCCTTCACAGTGAAGGCCCACAGAGGCTACGCTTGCTGTTGAATTATTAAGCAGAAAGGTAGAGAGAGTAAGGGGTTTCAGATGCTTTCATTGATTATATTCCCTGAGAGCGGTTGCAGTTGTTGCGACGGCCCAAAATGTTTTCTATGAAAAAGGTTGAAACAACAATGATCTAAATATCTAAATATTCATGGGAGTAGTTTGCCCAGTGTTTTATTTTGTACCGTCAAAGTTTGGGTTGGGGCCTAAATGCAATAGAGAAATGGTTTGAGTTCCAAACTGTATATCAAGCTACAGGGCTGCAATAAAAACCAGTGACATAATGTCTGCTCTGCAATAATATCATCTAGTATACGGAATATATTCGTGGTACCCCTAGTCCACCTCTGACAAAGAGCCACACAGTCATGATTTCCATATTCATTCAGATATGACTGCATTTCCCCCCCAATTCCAAGGCAATTCATTCTGTAGTTTTTCCAGGCCGTTCACTCTGAATAAAATATCAATCTGCAGCAGCACACCAAACACTGTCTGGGAACCATGAATGTCAAACTTGTATAGCCAACAGGATGATATTTGCTATGAAAAAGGCAAACCCATTTGATTGCACGAACAGGATGAATCTGTTCCTGTGGAGATTGTTTTGTAAACAAACCTAAGTTATGTTCACTTGCAAAGGAAAAAAGGACCAGAGAAAACGGATAGGCTTTGAGCCTCACCAAAATGAATGTGTGTATCGTTGAGGTCTAGTGCAGTTATTGTACACAATGTTGGTGTTGTGTACATTACCTTTTGAATCCAGCCTTGTTTATATTCACCTACTATTCATTTTCTTCCTGGCTTTTGCTAGCACATCAGCGCATATCAACCGTATTACTTCCATCTGTGGAATAGTGTGTCCCCACAAGACAAACAACACATGGACCAACTCAGAAAGAAAACCGCTTTGCAGAGCTAGAGATCTAAGAGCTATAAAAGAACATTTGACTATAACAACAGCTCTTTACATGCAAATCTCTCTCTTGAGCTATTGTCTGAAAGCTATTGTAGGAATCATAAGGAAGTGAATGGATGGCGGGTAAGCTGCAACTCTAAAATCACTGCACATATCAATTGGTTGGATCTAATGATGGTTATTAAGAACAGCTGTGTGCCAGTGAGCTTCCCTGCTAATACACAAGGATAGAACAACAATCCTATCTCCTTTAATAGAGATCATTGACTATAACCCATCAGAAAGGGTTAGATGTGCTCAGCTGGTCATTCCCTTTGATTTGATATCTTGCAATGCAGTGGTGCCGGCACGCTGTGCTCACGTTGAGTTACATTAGCACATGTACTGATAGAAATGCCTCTGGTGAATGCTTCTGCAAAATGGCTTTGTCAGAGGCTCATTGCTTTTGTTTGTCTAACAATACGCTAAACTAAATGGCTAATCAATTTTTGTTGTTCACTCAAAAGACAATTTAGCAGATGTGGAGCCTCCAGGACGTCTTTATTGTGAGGATTAATGCCTTTTCAAAATGCTGAGATAAAAGAAGAAACCATTTTAGAGTATAAAAGACTTGTATTCCAAACATCCCTCTGTTCAATGCACAAAGCCAGACAACATTGGATGAATAATAACCATTCAGAAATAAACTTTGTTGAATAATAACAACGTTTTGTGATGATGAGGCAAGTGCCAAAATGTATGAGAAATCAATGTCTCTGCCAAGCAAAACAAAAATGGGCTCGTTTCACCTGCAGTCATTCTCCAGGGAGCGACACGCCGGGTTAACAGCACGGGTCAGAGTAACTCCTGGGCACAGAGCCAACCTGGGGAATTCAGTTTGAGCCAAGGAGAAGCTAATAGGATGCAGGAGCAACAGCCATGTCATTTGATATGGCTTAACAATTCTCACTCTGGATTGATGTGATATGGAAAGTTAAGGGAAATTACTTTCAGTCCATTCATAGTTTTGCAAGCCAAACAAATGGAATCACACGGATAGATTTTTTTAATAGCTTCAAATTAAAAGATAAAGGAACTATACAAAACAGTAGGATTAGGATAAACGATAGATTGATATGACAGTATAAGATGCTTTTAGGGCTGCCGTTAATAAACATTTGTATTATTTGAAGTCCCGTCTGAAGACCCGCCTCCTTTCCCTCGCTTTCGAGTCAGTTTGAGCTGTTTTATCGATTTGTATGCTTTTATTGTTTGTCCATAGCCTTCATGTACCTTTTATCTATTCTTATGTGTGCCTTTGATCTGTTATTGTAATATTATATGTTATTATAATGTTATGTTTGCTGTGAAGCACTTCGGTAAACCCTCTGTTTTTAATATGTGCTGTATAAATAAAGTGGATTGGATTGTGAAATGTCTGAAACTGATGAATAACCTGATGACGTTGGTGTTGCTTTCAAATGTATCGTTTTCAAAAATCCAAAGATATGAATTCCTCAATTATATGAAGTAGGGAACACTACGACATCTTTAATGTGATAAATAACTCAAGCGACTTGTAAATTAACAAAGAATTGCACTTTTGTCAAAACTGCTATCGTGAGAATCTGACTCATACATAAACATGAGATGCAGGCAATGGTCTGATCGGTCTTCATGTGTGTGTTTTATACAGCTCAGACGTTACGTTAGTACGTTTGAAACATATTGAGCATTCAGAAGGAGAGCAGGCAGGTGGTTTGGACATTTTGAGTTCACTTTTTGAAATCCCTTCTAACCAACGTGACTTCAAGCGGATCACAGTTTCCATTCTCTAAAGATTAAGATACAAAAGCTGATGTTTTCTGGGGAAGATTAAAATAAACATATTTGATTTAAAATGCCAAAAAAAGATGTTGGGGTGGAGTACCGTTAAAAGGTTTAGCACTGAAGTTGTGGGTCTTTTACTGAAATCTACAATCGTCATGAAAGATAAAGAGTCTAAAGATAGAGACTGTCCTGTGTTTTGCACAGGTTGTCAAGCCCTCAATGTTTTGGGTTATACAAATAAACCTGTTGGAGCCACACGAGAATACAAGCAGCTCAAACGTTTGCTTCACTTCTTCTGAACAACGCTGTGTCATCTGCAAACACATGCCGTTTGACAGAGAGCTTTTATTTGAGTTGCTTAACATCTATCAGCTTTGATGAGTGCTTCTCAGATTTATCGTGGGATGTCTCCCGTTTGACAGCTCAATGTGTCTGACGGCTGCAGCCAGATGGGGTCAGCTGGTAAAGCTTGACCTTAAGGAGCTCTGTTATGAAAGGGTTGAAATACACCTGAACAAGTCCTGGCATGTGTTGAGCTGTGATTGTGTCAAGAAATTGAGGTGCAGTGCGGAGTTCATTATGTCTTTCCAGACCTTTGAGCTCGTAGCTGTAGCTTATATTGAGTCTCTGCTGGCTGGAACGGGGATTAGGACCGTTTTATCAGAGCTGTTTTAACTGTGGAGGAAAGAGTAACAAGGGGAATGGGCATTAACAAAAGCATGAGAACCAAAATGCATTGTGATTGGAATAGCAATATTTAGCTTTTAGTAGAATACACAGCAAAATGTTCTCCTATTTCAAGTCAGAATATATGACTGTTTTAACTCTTTTAGACTACACACTTTTTATTAATGTAATGTTTAAGTAACATTACTCATCGTGCACAATTCCCTAAACATCCACTATCATTTCAGTAATACAATCCCTCATCCACTGAAATGACTCTTCCAGCGGTTGCGAGGTTAAGCAGGTCGGTGACAGAGTGCGCCTCCAGCTGTCTACCTCCATATCTGAAGATGAGGCACATTTATTTGTTTTCCCTCAGAGAGGGTGAGCAGAGAGCAAAGAGGGAAGATTATAGTTGCTATTCAGCCTCTTCATCCTCCATTCTCATTGCCTTCAGTTATTTGACCTCAACTGACCTGTTCAGCAAAATGGAAATACAAAAAAAAGGAAAGTAATAGAGTCACAATAGAGCCACTCTGCAGGGCTCCACAACGCTCAACCTCTCGACAGCTGTTTTGACAACCAGAAGTGAACCTGAAAAAAGGAAAAATGAAACAGCAGAGGGTAACGTGGCAACAGCTTCCTCCTTCTTCCAACAATTGCTTTGTCACTCAAGCAGAAAACACTGCCAGCATACCTACAGGGAAAAATAACATTCAGAAAATGAAATGGATCATTCTGACCTAACTCGTAACAAAAGCAGGTCCATTTCTGCTTTTAGGAGCCACGGCAACAGTCACAACCTATTTTCCACACTGCAAAAAGCAGGGGAGAGGATAAATGGAGCTGGTTGAGTGGAGAGCGCTGCCAGGATGCAAAAATTGGTCACCGGCTGTGTTCAAATGACATTCTAGCCTAGATGGTGTGTAATCAATGGCCCGGGGTCAATGTAATCACCCGGGGAGATTAGCGTGCTTTCAGGGAACACACAGGTTTCCAGGCTGATAAGCAGAACAGGGCCTGTGAAAACATGATGACTCAGTTAAGCCGAGTTGCCACATATTCTGCAGCCTTGACCGTGATTTGTGACTGCAGCTGAGAAGAGGTTTGTGAATAAAATACTGGAGTCCTGGGACGTCGACGTTTTGGCAAGACAGATGGGATGAGACGGGAATCTGATGCAAGGTTTAATCTGCAGTTGGCCTCTGATCAACAGGACACAGCTCAGTGTTACACGTGTTTGCTTTTCGATTGTGGTGAAGACTCTATTGTACTCTATTTAGCTCATTGGATTCCCCCTACAACACACAAATCCCTAGATCAATGAATGGATTGCTGTTGGAAGAAGTACGTTGGTGTATTTGAACGATATAACCCCAAATTGTTTGTAGAATTTTGTATTCAATTATTCTGATGTCTGGTTTTGAGTGAAGTTAAACGATTCCACTGAAACCAGATGTTGCCAAATTAAGGAATGTTACCTTAACTTGAGTACTCTTCCAGTCTACCGCAATAAACATGATTTCAAAGAATCGTGCTCGAAAAGATTGAAGGAAGAATTTGAATTGGAGCTGAAATAAGTATTTCATTCGATTGAAAGAAAATCAATATGAAATGACTTTGTTAACTGTTTTAACTCTCAAGACCTCATTTTAATCTAATTTGATCGACGGTACCTCAGAAGACGGAATAAAGGAAAGAATAGGGGTTTTCAAAGATACTACTCTTTGAATTAGAATTTTTATTGTCTGTATTCATTTTCCATTTGGATGTTGAATGAATGCACCATGGGTAAGCGGCACTTATTTTAAATGAGTCCATACTTTAAATTGCATTACCACACTTCGTTAAATCAACTCAAACAAAAGTGAAAGCAGATATGTTCACTGCCTGGCAGGCGATTTGATTTTCATATTCTACTGAAATGAACAAAAATGATCAGCAGCTATATGAAGAATATATAATTGATGGGGTGCAAAACTGAAGTTTGAGAGAAGGAATTTCTTTAATGTATCAATGTGTTATACCTGAGTAAAACATGTTGTGTTGAATTCAGAAACATCTCTAGCACGCACAGACGGCCTCCTCTCACATTCAGTGTTGCTGTGGAACGTGAGCTAAATGCCTTAATAGTATGTAAATATAAATGTTAATGTGACGCCCCCACTGAGTGTTGGTGGTCATTCAGTTTTGGGTGGGAACAGCAACAGCAGGCGCTGGCTGAATGTTTCTGCTGCTTTTAATGGCTCTAATTAAAATTACAAATACTGTTACACTGCAAGCAAGCTGCACACTGAACAAAATGGGTAACTCCTTCAAAAAGTTTGGATATCTGTTCTAAACAAAGCCTTTCCCGTGGGAGGTTGCAAACGACAGATGTGACAAGGATGGCGGGGAACAGAAGAAACCTTAAAAAAGACCAGTGGTTGGCTGAATGCAGCCCACTCATGTCAGAGTCTGCCAATCAAATATGAGATGAAGTTAAAAAAAAAAAAAACGTCAACGCTATGAGAACAAAATGACAAAGAGAGAGAGTCAATTATTTAGATTAAATCCTTTGTTCATATTTAAAGTGAAATGAATTTAGTGGCGTAATGCAACAAAGAGAACAAATACATTTGGTGATAAGAGCCTGTGGTATTTTTACCTTGTCCATTCTTTGTATAGTTTAAAAGGAAACCCATGAGAGTCTATTTTGAGAGTCTTTCTTTATGTAATCACTAACAATGAACAGAAATAGCAACAATGTAATACAGGAGGCAATCAAAACTTTAACCCAGTTTGGATCAATACAGCATAGATGTTATAATCGCCCACTTTGTTGTTTTGAGCAAGGGTTGGTGTTAAAGCTAGTTGTTGAAAATCCGGTACCTGTAACTGCGTGTCTACCCGCGCTAAACCATTGCCAGTCAGGTGACCATCCTCCAACAGCTCGCTGTGCGTACAGTAGTAACTGCAGCCATATTCGTTATTCACATTCGTTATGATATGTTTACGATTATATGACACTTTTGGGGGAGCGGCTTTTAAGTGAAAGGTTTGTTGCCAACTTGGCGACTCTCTCTAGATGTAGTGACTTCTGGAGCTAGTGCTGCCAGCTAGTTGTATTGAAAGAGAGTTGGCATCATTGGGCTGGGTTATCTGTTGGCTTCTCCAATGTTACGCTTTAAATGATTTACTGTTGGAACATTCATCCACCCCAATATGTACCCAACTGGTCCTGACCCAATACCAAGTAGGTTTTACTAAAAACACTGAAAATGACCAATGCATACATATAAATTATGAATACATAACCCAACAGTAATGGCATAGAGATGAACACGTATTATCTTGTTTTTTTTAATACTCGTGGCTACTGGGAATAGTTAACAAGCCCTTCATATTTACTGTGCAGATACGAATGTACCAATGCATACTAATAATGTGCTGACATGTTTCTAAAACCCAAAATGGTGTTTTAGCTATATAAAACAAAGACAATGTGCAGCGTTACACAAATTACCACTTGACCTCAACCTTTAGTCGACAGCTCCATGTGAGATAATGGATCTTTTGACTTCCTTTAATAGAGCTGTGGGGCATTTGAACCTAAGTTCAAAGCTTCTCCAGGCAGGACTTTCGAGTAAAACACATCTTATCTAAAGTGGCTTGTGAAGGGCAAAGAAGGTTGGTTCGGATGCTTTTAATCCTCTCTCTTCTCAAACGAGCTTCAGTTGTCTGCTCTGACCACAGGGTGGATGATAAGCAGACTGTGTAGATTTGCTCACATCATAATATAATATTTCTTTAGCTTTTTTTTATATTCACTCACTATACTTTACTTCTTGCCGCCATCTGGAGCTTAGCATATTAAAACCTGATTTGGGGCAGCTTTATGAAGTGGATTCTTCCTTAAGAGTGAGCTTGTGAATTTGACATACATGAATACGTGAATGTGCAGCATTTAGCGTGAGGAAGTGAAAAGTAAATGTTCTCCACATTCACTGCATCAGCAATGTGACCCATTTTAATAAGAGTAGCATTACAGAGCACTGGGAAAAGGGCAACAATTATCTGTGTATGTGTCCATGGTCACACCAATGTGGACATAAAGATATAAAGCTGTAAAAAAAAAAAAACAGCTTTAGCAGATTCCAGCCTGCACACAGTGACTCAATGAGAGGCGATGGACCATTTGGCAACAGCAGAGGGTGGGTGTTTGATTTACCAGCAGCCAAGTCATCATTTAAAAAGGTTGAGCATTCATCTGCCATATGGGCTTTTATCACCCTGCTCCATTCTGAAAAGAGGACCCTAAATTCCTATTGCAAACCAAGAGTCCTGATTCTAGTGCAATCTCAATACCCATATAAGGTGAACTTCCCAGCAGATAATAAAATGGAGACTGTTCATATCCCAAAAAAATGGCACAAATTGTTCTTTGTTCAAACAATGGGTATTTTTGCAGCATCTGTTGTGATTTCTTTGTATTCTCCAGAGTAATTGTTGAGTTCTTGGAACACAACAACATTGCTAAAATGAAATCTGATGGAGAGAAAAAGACCAGGTAATTTGTTGCTCGGATCCCTTGTGATTAAGCCAAATTCAGCCAAATTATCTAAAAAATATTTTGGAAGTCAAATCATAACTGAGTGCACCCATAATGTTGGTAGGCCTGCCTGCAGAGGAAAACTGAATGGGTAAAACCACAGGCATCAGGCCGAGAGCTTAGTGTTTTGCAGGTTGCCACATTCAATTGGTTGTGCTGATTGTGCTTGTTGCTATGGTCTTGCTTGGTGCCCACATTATTATTGTTCGTAGCAGCTAGAAGCGGTTTGACGTAGTTTTCCAACATCTCACGTTAACATGTCTGTCATATGGATTGTCCATGTTGTCATTTTGTTTTTCTCTACAAATGAAATCTAATGCGTGTTTATCTTCTTCTTCCCCTTGTTAATGGGATTTTTTGGTAGTTTTTCCATCTTCACTGCAAAGGTCTAAAAAGAGAAGGTGTCGGATGCTGTACAGATTGTGAAGACCCCTGAGGAAAATGTTGTGTTGTTGCCAACATAAATAACATTTGATTGAAATGATTGATGGCAGGTCAAAGTTGGCCCAGGAAGTCTTTAACTGTATTTTAGTTTACAACCTGTCTTATCAAATCACTGCTTGTGTAGCTTTCCAATAATGTATTTGTGTTGCAAGAACAATGAACATAAATACAACTAAAGACAGCAATGTGCATATTTTGGCCTGCGCCTGGAGGAGTATGAGTTGACCGTAATAAAAGCATTTAATCAAATCCATTCAGTCGGCAGGTTAGAACATTTAAGGAATATTCATCAGACGATGCCTTTATTGGTGAAATGAAATGTTCCATCACCATCATAAAACCATGACTTTATTGTTGAAAAGCATCTAGTATTCTCCATGCAGACTGACCACACAGAGGGAGAACATTTGCTTTTGAGAAGAGATTACAGAGGCTAATAACTAATAAGAATGTGGTTGGTTTAAGTGTGTGTATGTGGTTGCACCGTTGTATGTGTGTTAATGAGCAAGTGTAGAGTATATTTGTTTTGTGTCTGCAACAGTCAGATGCCCTTTCTAAACCCAAACTACATTTCCTTTAATCCCAGTAAGCAATTTGTGAGTTCTTGGAAGTCTTTTGTTCTGCAAGGAAATACAAGCTTAACGGAGTTCATCTGCATTCAATCAGCCAACACCGACAGGCAAAGATGGGACACATAAGCTTTGTGTGACTGTATGTCGGTGAGTGCGTAGTGTATGTGTAATCTATACGTGGGAGTCATTATGACCTCTTTGGTCAGGGTTACGCAGCCACAGAAGGCCACACCCTCTTGGGCCCATGGCAGCTTGGCCTATAGGCATACAGTATTAAGAGACAAACTGCTGGCATCACTGAAGGAAAGCTCTACACCTGCTTGTAAAGGGGGGATACTTCAAAGATCAAACTCTACTGTATGATGCAAACACATGTTTAAAGGTCCCCTATTATACTGTGTTTCATCAATATATTACAGGTCTCAGATATATACAAACATGTCTCTGAAGTGTTTGGCTCGAATTACGAAACAGTTCGTGCATTGCAGCATCCCATAATCCCCTCTGTTTCAGCCCTGTTTCAAAAGTGCTGATTCTCTGTCTGTTACTTTAGATGAAAATAAGGAGCCCCTCCCCACGCCCCTCTGAGAGAGATTTGGTTAAAAAGAACACAATGGTGCTCTAGGAGGAGATTCAGGTGATAAGGTGGGGGGGGGGGGGGGGGGGGGGGGGTGTTACCTTGGTTGGTGATTGGCTAATGGTTACCAAGCTAAAACATCGTTATGACATCATAAAGTGGCCAAAATCTGATCAGCTCATTTTCAGACAGGTTTTTATATAAATGGATCAGGACAAAAAGTTAGCAAATCCTTTTTCCTGAAACTTTCAGAATCTCTTTACACAGAGGGGACACATGCTTATGTAGAAAATACATGAAGAAGTGGATTTTGCATGATAGGTGACCTTTAAGGTGAATTATTCAATGCAATTGGGTAATCTCAGTGGTCAGAAAACATCAAATAACTACAATTATTTTGGGTATCAATGGCATCATTTTGTATACAGGACTGTCTCAGAAAATTAGAATATTGTGATAAAGTTCTTTATTTTCTGTAATATCATTAAAAAAACAAAAATGTCATACATTCTGGATTCATTACAAATCAACTGAAATATTGCAAGCCTTTTATTATTTTAATATTGCTGATTATGGCATACAGCTTAAGAAAACTCAAAAATCCTATCTCAAAAAATTAGAATAGTTCCTCAGACCAAGTAAAAAAAAAAGATTTATAACAGCAAAACACAATCAAACATTTGAAAATGTCCATTAATGCACTCAGTACTTGGTTGGGAATCCTTTTGCACGGATTACTGCATCAATGCGGCGTGGCATGGAGGCAATCAGCCTGTGGCATTGCTGAGGTGTTATGGATGCCCAGGATGCTTCAATAGCGGCCTTTAGCTCATTAGCATTGTTGGGTCTGGTGTCTTTCAGCTTCTTCTTCACAATACCCCACATATTCTCTATGGGGTTCAGGTCAGGGGAATTTGCAGGCCAATCGAGGACAGTAATGCCATGGTCAGTACACCAGTTACTGGTGGTTTTGGCACTGTGGGCAGGTGCCAGATCATGCTGGAAAATGAATTCCTCATCTCCATAGAGCTTTTCAGCAGACGGAAGCATGTAGTGCTCTAAAATCTCTTGGTACACAGCTGCATTTACTCTGGGCTTGATGAAACACAGTGGACCAACACCCGCAGCTGACATGGCTCCCCAAACCATCGCTGACTGTGGGAACTTCACACTGGATTTCAAGCAACTTGGATTTTGCTCCTCTCCAGCCTTTCTCCAGACTCTGGCGCCTTGACTTCCAAATGAAATACAAAACTTGCTTTCGTCTGAAAAGAGGACTTTGGACCACTGTGCAACTGTCCAGTGCTTCTTTTCCTTAGCCCAAGTCAGACGCCTCTTCCGTTGTCTTGAGTTCAGAAGTGGCTTGACCATGGGAATACGGCTATTGTAGCCCATTTCCCGGACACGTCTGTGAACAGTGACTTTTGATACCTGGACTCCAGCTTCAGTCCACTGTCTTTGAAGCTCCCCCAAATTCTGGAAGCGACTCTTCTTTACAATGCTGTTAAGGCTGCGGTCATCTCTCTTGGTTGTGCAGCGTTTCCTGCCACATTTCCCCCTTCCAACAGACTTTTTGTGGATGTGCTTTGAAACTGCACTCTGTGAACAGCTTGCTCTTTGAGAAATTTCTTTTTGTGTCTTACCCTCCTGATGGAGGGTGTCAATGACGGTCCTCTGGACAGCAGTCAGATCAGCAGTCTTCCCCATACTTTTGATTTAGTTTACTGAACCAAGCTGAGTGTTTTTCAAGGCTCAGGAAACCCTTGCAGGTGTTTCGAGTTAATTAGACGATTCAAGTGATTCGTTGAACACCCTACTAGTATACTTTTTCATGATATTCTAATATTTAGAGATAGGATATTTGAGTTTTCTTAAGCTGTATGCCATAATCAGCAATATTAAAATAATAAAAGGCTTGCAATATTTCAGTTGATTTGTAATGAATCCAGAATGTATGACATTTTTGTTTTTTTAATTGCATTACAGAAAATAAAGAACTTTATCACAATATTCTAATTTTCTGAGACAGTCCTGTAGAGATGAAGGACTAGTCATTGCACCCACATTGTAGGGTAAGTGGTTTGGTTAGGGCATCTCTGACACTTCTGTTAAAGTTAGAAAGATATTTACTTCAATTACAATTCAACTCTGTCAAAGGATAAGTGGTTGACATTTGACTCCACACCACCACACAGCTGGTTGAATATCAGTTCTAGACTGTCTCAATAAAGTGTGACTAAACATGAAATTATAATAACCTTTTACAAATCAAGTATGAATGTCTTTCCCAAGGTGAAATCTTCACAAAGGTTATCAATGTGAATAACACAATTCACCATGTCTCTTACTTCCTTTTGTCGACCTAGCCATCCTATCTCTCTACTAAAGAGTGAAAATCATCTAAAAAAATTAAAATAACATAATGAAACCTCAAAAAGCAGACATGGCCAATTAATGCGGTGACTGACGCCATTAATTATCAGAAGAGTATAAATGGGTCGCGAGGGAGTAGAGGTCAAGGAGAAGAAGATGAATTTGCAGCGAAGAATGCGAGCGCGCTGGAACATAGACACCACTGCAGGATCGCATAATTAAGGATTTAATGGACTCACTAATGACTGTAATAGTCCGCCTTTCGTTTTAGGGGGTTTGAGAAACGCATTATGGAAAAGGCAAAGTGGTGTTTCAAATTGACTGAAACAAACCTATTATTTCAGACGGTCTGTGCTGCCAACGAATGACATGCTTACAGGTACAGCATTTCATTAAGGAGGCTACTTATTCAATAGAAAGGTGCACTATAGTTCATCCAGAAACAGTCTTTAAACTCATATTACTGTATGTGCATTTCTGGTATAAATCTTATCTGGCTGACAAAATACCTTTCGTGAAACTTGCTCCTATCTACCTCATTCTTGAAAAAGATGAATTAAACCCTGATGCGAGGTATATCAAATTGTTAATATCAGATGGTCAAATCAAGAAACAACTCTGCTCTTTTGTAATGTTAAACATGACATTTAACAAACCTTATCTGTATGAAGTTGTTTCACTACACCTTAGAACTTTTCTTTGCAGGAAGTATCGAGAGTACATTATCTAAAGTCACCACTGTGAAGCAACATGTAGTCCATATTTGCATAAATTGCTGGAAATGCTACTGCAGCACCAAGATAATACGCCTGTTATTCTCTCCATTTGACTTGATTAGCAAAGCCAGCTGAGTGAAGCAGCTCTATTAAACATCCAGCTCGCTACCTCACTGTAACTCAACTCTGTTCAAACCAACAGACAGTTAGATATCTGAAATAACAGAAACCTTGTTGGGAAATCAGTTCAGTGGCCTGACCCAAAACAACCCAACTGCACTAATTGACCTCACCGAGCTACAGCTGCTGTCAATCCAACAAATGGGAAATGATAAACACATAGAGTTATGGAACATAAGCCTCTCTTTAGGGTATTTCTGATACATATTTAGTAAGAAGGCCTTGTCCGTGGACCATATGTGTCAGTCCGGATGCACTCAAGTGTTTCAAGAGTTATAAAACTCAAGAATTAAACACAATGAAACTAAATAAACACTGTGTCGCTAATCTCACATACAAATCCGCTCCTTTATCTCTCCACACTGACCATACTGTAACTGTTCTGAACAATATGCTCTCCCCATGGCATGTCAAAAATATAATCCCTAACACACTGTGGTGCACGAATTACATAAACAGAGAGATTAAAATATGCATCCCATGGCCGGTCCAAGGCAATAGGCAGAGAGAGATGGTATGTCAACTAGAGATGTCCCGATCCGATCACGTTTT